>NC_057798.1:393483487-393730345 GCF_018294505.1 Triticum aestivum | reverse complement strand
GGGCCTCCACCGCCGGGCGGCGCCATGAGGAGCGGGCGGCGCCCTGGTCGGAGCAGCCGGCCACGCCCCAGGCGAGCCCGCGCCGGCGGCGCGAGGACCTACCAGCCAAGGCCCCGCCATTAAGGGCCTCCGCCCTGGCCGGGCTCGAGGGAGCCGAAGGCGGCGACGGCGGCGCCCACCTGCCGGTAGCAGAACCCCTCGCGTGGGAGGCTGAGCTACCCGGCCGGCGAGGCAGAGAGCGCCGGCGGACGGAGAGAGGAGGCGAGGAGGTAGGGGAGGCAGGGGAGGGGGAAAGGGGCATCCTTGGCACAGTCTGCCCATCGAAACCGAGGCGCTGGGGCGGCGGCGGAAGGGGCGCCCGGCGAGGGAGGCGGCGCCGGGGCCGCGGCGGAGGAGACAGCCGGGGAGGGGGCAGGGGGGAGCTCCGGCGGCGGGGCGACGGGAGCGGCGGGAGCGCCATCGGAGTCGCCAGAGCCTGAAGCCATCGGGGCCGGTAGTAGTACACCATCTATTTTTTTTTCAAAAGGGTATACAAATGGTAGAGTATACTGCTGGATAAGAATGAACAATCTATGATCAACAAGGTATCATTATCGTCCAAACATAATAACACACATAAAGAAATTAGTCACTTGTTCTTAGATCCCTCGGTGCGGAAAGCGGAATATATAATTCTTAGGAAGCTTCATCACAACCAGATTTGTAGTACCAAGAGAAAGAAAAGAAATCGTGAGATAGCACCTTGGTTAGGGCGTTACATACTCCAGCCATTATTGGGTTGTTCGTCTAATACACTCCAAATGGATGGATTGTTCACAGAGCCTCACACATTAGCTACCATAAACCGGAAAAAATAGAAACACATATCCACAATGAAGTTGAATCTACGTACATGAAAGCATGACAATGGGTACTTTTGGGTCTAATCCTCCAACTGTGGCTGGGATTGCATTGTATCATTGTGTGAGAACGAATATGGCTTTTCTCATGAGCTAGGACTGCAGGAGTAGCCATGAAAGCACTGATTAATTTTCTATCGGCAAATAACACTTGGAAAAATGGGTAAAATCTCACTATATAACTAAATATGAACTCAACACACATATTGTTCACTGTCTGGGTTGTTTGTAACTTATATGCATCTCCATAAGCAGTTAAGAGTAAACCATCAGAGGAAGAACAAGAACTCCACCTTCAGGGAAAGAGAAGACACATCAGAAAGTCAATATGAAATAACAACGATCCTGAATCCTACTCAGTTCTAAAGAATGTTATATAATAACAGAATTTGAACCTAAAGAAAGTGGTGAAGTAACTGAAAAGAGGGCTTGTACCAATCATAATGTGCCCAAACACACGCACAAACCCGAAATTGAACAGAGGCAAGGAAGCCAACCTACAGACTGCTGGGCAATGTTATCGCACCTGTAGTTTGGTATGAATGGTGTATGATTTCCATTGTTTTGGAGCTTCATTCAATCTCTGAATGTGCTAGAATGTAACTGAATGTGACATTCCGAAGGGATGGCGTAGCACACGTACCAGGTTCAAGGTCGTCACCAGTCTCGCCTGCGATTCCGTGTGAAGAGGTCACGAACGCCGGAACGGGGTGAATAGGGCGGGGAAGAGGAAGCTCCATCGCCCGCTGATACACCGAGAGGCTGCCGCATAGGAGCGGGGGAAGTGGATACGGGAGGGGTTTCTTTGGGGTGGACCTGGCGCAGAGCCGAGACGGCCGGATCGACGACGGCGGAGGTGGCACCCATCGCGAGGCGGTTGGGTACGAGGCGGCAGTGCGGTGTTTGACCACTCGAGACGTCGGTTGCGTTTCCCCTCGCCACGATCTGACCTTGACAGTCGGGCCCACTGCGGGGAAGAAAAAACGCTGAACTTCTCCTAGGCTTCCATTTCTTGTTAGCTTACAGCGTAGAGCAACTCCAACGAGCCGACCCAAACGGACGGCACATTTGTCCATTATTTGTCTGTTTGGGTCGGCCGCCCGCCCGGCGTCCGTCTAGTTTTGCATTTGGGTCGACAGTGCGCCCAACGTGTCGACTCATTTCATGCCTGCATTCAACTTTTAAATAAAAAGGGCCCGCACCCGATCATGTCAGCGGCCATGTCTCATGTCGGCACTATGCCAGCGCCGGCATACAATGCCGGCTTCAGAAAGTATCACCACAATTCATGCTGGCGCACTCGCCAGCCGGCCGGCACACATGCCAGCACACAAAAAAGGGTGCGACTTGAGTTCGACCACGCCATCTCGGCTCCCGTGGTCATGCCGGCACACCTGCCGGCATACAAAAAAGATGACCCTCGCCGTCATAGATCACTCGTCGGCGAACTTGAGCATGTCGGCCTGCATCTTCTCGAACCATGGCCTCTTCCTTGGCGACACGGTGTTGAGATCCACCTTCATGATCTCCACCCCGGTCATCATGCTCGCAAGAGCCACTTCTTTCGCCTTGGTCTTGGCGTTGGCGGCCTCGATCTCTAGCATCCTGGCTTGCTTCTCCGCCTCGAGCTCGAACATCTTGGCTTGCTTCTCGGCGTCAAGATCAAGCCTCCTCCTTTGGATCTCCATGAAAGCATCCATTTGCTCCGCCTTGAAACGCCGGCGCTCCTCCTCCCTTGAGTCCTTCTTATTCATCATGCCGTCCACGCTTGCGATCAAGGCGTTGGTGGCCGCATCTCGCTTGTCCTCCTTCTTGGAGTTGGTCTTCCCCCGCGGTCGTGCCGGCTCGCCCTCCCCAACATCCTCCACGGCTTTCTCCCCCCCCCCACGTGCCTTGAGTGCGGCATATTGTGCCTTGAACTTCTCTTCGTCCTTGATGACCCGATATCAATGCGAGAGGTTGAAGCACTTGCCATTGTGTTGAACCTTGAATGCCTCCAAAGCTTGAAATGCCTACAAAATGTTTCCATGCAAGCATATGGGCAAGTTATAGCAAATGAAGACGTAAAAGGATGATCTTGATGACACAAAAGAGGGTGGCTTGCTTGCTATCATACCATGTCTTGCATGTCGATGCCGCTCACGGGGCGGGTCTTGACGCTCTCAAGGGTGGCGCATAACTTGTTGCACTCTTGTTGGATCACCCTCCACCACTTGGAAATGGAGACCCACCCGTGCGTGCTCACAAATTGATAAGGTGGAAACTTCTTGCACTCATGGAATTCTCGGTGCACACGAGTCCAAAAGGTCGAATGCTTTTGCTCGTCGCCCGTCTTCGGGTCTTGTCCAATGTCTCGCCAACACTCGCAAAGAAGCTTGTCTTCGGTCGCCGTGTACGCCTTCGTACGCTTGCTCTTGCGCTTGGGCTTAGGACCGGCGGCTTGGTTGGCCAGCTCGTCCTCGAACAAATGCTCCACGTCGATGTCGCACTTGTCCTCTTCCTCTAGCCCGTAGTCGTCCGGGAACTTGTGGTCGAGGGGGAAGCCATCCAGGTCGACGCCGACCTGATCACGCATGAAGGCCGCCTGGTCGGGATCATAGCCAGCGGCCGGCGTGAACGCCCCGTGGCCGTCCTGGCTTTGTGTCTTGTCGGGATCGTAGCCAGCGCCTGGCGCACTGCCCTCGAAGATGAGGTTTTGCATGAAGTCCTCATCAATGGCGAACGGCATTCCCTCGAACAGGTTACGGGCGTCTGGGAGCCCGCCGGCCGGCGTATGCCGCGCGCGTTTCCTCGTGCCACCGGACGACGAGCCACCAACCACCGGGGTGGTGTTGAGGTCGATGGGCGCTGGCGCAGGCGTGGAAGGCGCGACCACGCTCACGTCGGGTGAGCACTCCCCGGAGAGGCGGGAGGCCTGCGGGTAGACGTGGAAGCCGGGGACCGGGTTGCAAGCCGACGCGCGGGGTGACTCGGGCAGCACCATCCGAGGAAACGCCGACGAGTCGGTGCTTGCCGTGGCGACGGCGGCTTGGACGAGGCTGTGCTGGCTAGGGTTTACCCCTAGCATGTAGAGAGCCTCCCTCGTTGCCGCCGCGACGCGGGCATTGGTGAACTCCTGCTGCGCGGCGGCGATGATGGCGGCCTGCACGGCAGCCTCATCCCTCGCGTCGGTGGCGTGCCTCTGGCCCTTCCTCTTGGCCGACTCCCTTGCCCGTTATTCGGGCGTCAGCGCCTTCTTAGGCTTGGTCGCGGCAGTGGTCTTGCGTGGGGCACGAGGCTTGCCTTTCCCATAGGGGGCGACAACGCCGGACAAGACGAGGGAGGTGAGGTCGACGGCGGCGTCGAGGTCGAGGTCGATGGCGTCGTCCATGGTTGGGGCGGGAGCGAGCGCGCACGGGCGGGAGTGTTTCTGGGGAAAATGGGGGAAAATGGTGGTGGCTGCCACTGGCCAGTGGGCCCGGGGAGAAGAGTAGGCGCGCACGCGCGTCCGTCTCGTGTCCACGCCGATGCAAATCAGGCTCAAAAATGGGCAGGGAATGGGTCGCCTACGGACGAAAAACGGACACGCGTCTGTTTGGGTCGGCGCGTTAGGCCACCACTTTTGTCCGCGTCGACCCAAACGGACGCGGGCAGACGAAATGGGTCACCCCATTGGAGTTGCTCTTAGAAAGCGTACTGATATTAGGTAGTCTAGAATTTGTAATCCGTCTTCTACTTCATCTTCATGAGAGACTTCTTGCCTTTCAAGTCTTGTATTTAATATATACTCATCCTCGAGGCTCAATAATACATCCATCACATTTCGCCAATCTCCTCTCTATCCCTTCTAACATGGTATTAGACCTACCCGATTCAAACCCTGTCCGCCATCCACCGCTTCCGCCCCGCGCGCTGCCCGCAGGGCAGTCGGACTCCATGACTGCCACCGGGGCCGTGCCGCCCCCAGACTCTTTAGGGCAGCCGGTCAACACGATCCCTTGATCTGGGTTTCTCTCTCTCCTGCCGGTTGCATTGATCACCGTTTCCTTTTTGGTTTTCCGATCTAATATCGGTTAGCATCGCCCGGCGCCGCCGTCGACCCCGCACCTCTACTCTAACGCCGGGGCGACTAGCCGAGCTCTACTCCGACTCAGCGGCCTCGTGCGATGAGCGACCCGTCACGACCGTCGTCCATGCGTTTGCCCGCCTGTTGCTTGCGCCGACCGTCGCCGCCCTACTCCGACTGGGACCTCTCCATCACCACCCGCCTTCGCCGCGTCTGTGCGGCCGCCCTGCCGTCTGCCTTGCCGCCCCCGCGCCCGGCTGCGTTGGGCTCGTCGGCTGCCTCGGGCTGGTTGCGCTCATTCACAAGTCGTCCCACGACGACCGTCATCGGCGGCTTCATCTCGAACTCCGCCTCCATCGAGCGGTGTCCCCGACTTCGCGCGCGATCGGATTGATCACCCGCCCGCCCACGATCCGCCTCATCTATGCCGTGAGACCGATCTGTCCCCTTGGTTGCGCGCTCCTCCATAGGTCCCGTGAAGACTATTCCGAGTACAACACGCCCCTCTACTGATCGAGCAACAGGTTGCCACTCCGTCGCTCCATCGGGCCGTAGCGCTGCAGCCCCATGGTTCTCCCCACGGCCGCACCCACTCGTGCATCGCCCCTTCGGACCCTAGCGACGCGGCCCGCGGACCCGCCTGCCCCGAGGTCCTCCCACCATCGCCCGACCCGCCTGATGCCACTGTGTCGCCCATCCGGGCCATAGTGGCGCAACCCATGGTCCATTCCGTCGTCCTCGCGCATCGACTTCCTGTGGTATACGCCCCACCGCCTCCCTTAGCGCGGGAATGCCACTATCTGCGCCGGTCTTCGTCACGCTGTCAGGTTCCTATCCTACTTCGAGCACCGCCCCCGCGCTCCTAACTTAGCCACCGTTGCCGCTCTACTTCCGTAGCCGCCGCCGCCCGTCCACCCTCTTCGTCTTTGTCTAGCACCAGCGCGTCGCCAGCATCGTCTCGTCTTCCCCGACCACTTCGTTTGCACCAACCATCGTTGGTGACATCGGCCCCACGCCGATTGGAGCCACAACCTTTGTTGAGTCTCCTTCTTTGTTGGCCCCTCCAACTCCTTGACATGGCGTACAACTCGTGCATGTCCCTCGCCTATGCATGCCCGGTGCTGGTGACACCTATGCGTGCCTTCGTCCACGGCGTTCTCCGGGCCTGGTGATGTCTACTACATAACTTGTTTCTTGTAGACTCGTGTTGGGCCTCCAGGAGTAGAGTTTTGTAGTAGCAAATTTCCCTCAAGTGGATGACTTAAAGTTTATCAATCCGTGGGAGGTGTAGGATGAAGATGATCTCTCTCAAACAACCCTACAACCAAATAATAAAATCTCCTGTGTCCCCAAAACACCAAATACAATGGTAAATTGTATAGATGCACTAGTTCGGCGAAGAGATGGTGATATAAGTGTAGTATTGATAGTAGATATTGATTTTTGTAATGGTAACAATAAAAACAGCAAGGTAGCAAGTAACAAAAGTGAGCACAAACAGTATTGCAATGCTTGAAAATGAGGCCTAGGGTCCGTACTTTCGCTAGTGCAATCTCTCAACGGTGCTAATATAATTGGATCATATAACCATCACTCAAAGTACGATGAAGAATCACTCCAAAGTTCCTATCTAGCGGAGAACATAAGAAGAATTTTTTTGTAGGGTACGAAACCACCTCAAAACTATTTTTTCCGATCAATCTATCATAGAGTTTATACTAAAATAACACCAAGCTATTCTTTTCGATCGATCTATCCAAGAGTTTGTACTAAAATAACACCAAATGATACACATCAACCAACTCTAATGCCACCTAGATACTCCAATGTCACCACGAGTATCCATGAGATGATTATACGATATGCATCAAACAATTTCAGATTCATAATACTCAATCCAACACAAAGAACCTTAAAGAGTGCCCCAAGATTTCTACCGGAGAAACAAAGACGAGAACGTGCATCAATGCCTATGCATAGATTACCCCAATGTCACCTCGGGAATCCGCAAGTTGAGTGCCAAAACACATATCAAGTGAATCAATCCCATTGTCACCACAGGTATTCATAGCAAGACATACATCAAGTGCTCTCAAATCCATAAAAGTATTCTATCCAATAAATCGAAATCTCAAAGGGAAAACTCAATTCACAACAAGATAGAGAGGGTAAAACACCATATGATCCAACTATATTAACAGAGCCGCGATACATCAAGATCGTGACATCTCAAGAACCTAAGAGAGAGAGAGAGAAAGAGAGAGAGTGAGAGAGAGAGAGAGAGAGAGAGAGACTAAACACATAGCTACTGGTACAAACCCTCAGCCCCGAGGGTGGACTACTCCCTCCTCATCATGGTGGCCGCCAAGATAATGAAGATGGCCACCGGTGATGATTTCCCCCTCCGACAGGGTGCTGGAACGGGATGTAGATTGGTTTTTCATGGCTAAAGAGGATTGCAGCAGCGGAACTTCTGATCTCTCGACTCCCCTAGGGTTTGGAATATTTGGGAATTTATAGGGCGACGAGGTGGTGCGGGAGGCCACCGAGGTGGGCACAACCCACCTGGGCGCGCCTGGGCCCCCAGGCGGCCCTGTTGTGCTCCCCTCTAATAGTTCTTTGGCCCACCGGGTGTCTTCTGGTCTAAAAAAATGTCCAAAAACTTTCACTGCGTTTGGACTCCTTTTGGTATTGATTTTCTGCGATGTAAAAACAAGCAAAAAACAACAACTGGCACTAGGCACTATGTCAATAGGTTAGTCCCAAAAAATGATATAAAGTTGCTAAAATGATTGTAAAACATCCAAGAATGATAATATAACATCATGAATACTTCATAAATTATAGATACGTTGGAGACGTATCAGCATCCCCAAGCTTAATTTCTACTCGTCCTCGAGTAGGTAAATGATAAAAGAAATAATTTATGAAGTGAGAATGCTAGCAAAGTGCATAAGTTTGATCAATGATAATTTCAATCACTTTTCCTAGCATAATAACATCAACCCTTTCTCATAAGACTCATCATGTTAAAGTAGCAACCAATTCAAATGTTAAGGTTCAAACAATGAATTCTCTTGAAATTCAACAACCTATGTTATTAGTCACCAAACAATTGCAATTCAACTTATTCAACAGAGTCTAAGTAAGAGCTCCACATACTCAATCTTCATATAGTCTTCCATGATTGCTAGTACTCAAAGCATATTCTTAGATACACAAATGGCATCCATCGAACACAGAGAAAGATGGGGGCTTAATGTTTCGCCTCCCAAGTCATTTATCATAGAGATAATTGTCAACAATAATAAATCATGATCAAATATATTTTACTGGCCATGTTTGCCTAGATCTTTCCCCACCACATGATGCTTGCCAACTAGAGAATAATTGAGGTTGAAATGAGAATGCATACTATTGACTCTTGCATAAAAGTAAGTACTGAGAAGTAAAAGATAGGCCCTTCGCAGAGGGAAGCAGAGGTTGTCATGCGCTTTTTATTTGGATGTTCAAGCTCTTAATGCAAAGGAACGCCACGTTATATTGCCCCTTATGATAGCAACCTTTATTAAGCAGTCCATCGCTTTTATTACTTTGCCATCACAAGTTCGTACAACGCTCAATTTCCCCTTACTATAAAAGATCAAACATATTTAGGAGCAATTTTTATTGCTTTATGCACCGATGACAACTTACTTGAAGGATCTTATTCAATCCATACGTAGGTATAATGGACACTCATGGCAAGAAACTGAGTTTAGTGATTTTTGGATGCACAAGTAGTATCTCTACTTAGTACGATTTTTTGGCTAGCAAAAGATCCCTAAGCAAATAACACATGTTGGAGGATCCATGACAATATAACTTCTATGCAAATATACACAACCATAACTCATTACGTTGTCTTCCTTGTCCAACTTCAACTAATTTGCTCAAGTTTGAAAATAATTAATGGGTATTCACAATCATAGAAGATGTCCAAGATAATATATTTGTATGTGAAGGTTCTCTTCACTACAAAAAAATAACACTTCCGTGATGATACGTGTTTGTCATAGTAGGTCGCGTTTTTGTCATGCATGTACATCCATGACAATTTTATGACAGAATCAAGATAGTCATACCTGTGCTGTCGTAGAAGTGTTCCATGACATTACCAAAATTATCATCACGAAAGTGTCCACTTCCATGACGATAAATCGCGCGTCACAAAAGTGCTTTCGTCAAGGGTGACCGACATGTGGCATCCACCGTAACGGAACGCCGTTAATCTATCGGGTCGGGTTTTGGATCCGGTAACCCGTTAACAGCCACGACCAATGGGGATTTTCCACGTGTAAAATCATCATTGGCTGGAGGAAACACGTGTCGGCTCATCGTTGGGACAGATGTCATCCACTCATTGGACAGAAGGCGCCTATGATACGTCGACACGTGGCACGGCCCAACAGTGGCCCATTCCTGTGAAAAGGCTGGCCCGTTTGACTTGGTCAAAAGGTGGCGAGTCGGCCCATGGAAAGCCTGTTAACGGCCTATTTGCATATAGCCCATTTACAGCCCGCTAACCCAAGGCCCGTTACACCCTATCCGAATTAGGCCCAGTAGCGTCATCTGGGCCATCCAATATGATTCTAGCCCGTTTTCACTTCTGGCCCATGTATGGCCCATGACGTCTTTCGGCCCATATGAGGCCCTTTGTAACTCTTGGCCCATTAACGACCCGTGCTGAAACTGGCCTGTAATGAACAGTGTATCACTTTACACCCATTAACGGCCCGTGGTGAAACTGGCCCGTAATGAATAGTGTATCACTTTATACACATTAACGACCCGTTATTCCATTGGGCCGTTTCCAGCCCAAGTTATCTTTCGGCCTTCTGAGGCCCATTTATTCTTGGGCTCATTTGCAGCAATCGGTTACTTACGGCCCATTACTGTCATTTTCTGCTTGTGGGCCAAATTCAGCCCGTCGTTAAAGTCGGCCCGTTTATGGATCGTTAATCTGTTGGGCCATTTTCATAGCATCACCAAATACGGCCTATTAACGGCTCGTTATGGTCAGCCCATAAAATGCACGATTTCCATTAAAGGCCCGTCTACGACCCATTAAAGGACCGTACAAGACCCATAAATGAGTCGGCCCTTACAAGGCCCATGGATCCTACGAGACGTAGAAGGCCCATGGATCCTACGGCCCATTGAAGGCCCATGGATCTGACGGCCCGATGAAGGCCCATGGATCCGACGGCCCGTAGATGGCCCATGGATCGTACGGCCCGTGAAGGGCCATGGTCGGGCGAGTTGGCCCCCGTTTGAACGATATAACATATTCAAAGAATTATCCTACTTAATACTATCACCTCTAAAAAGCATATACTATACAACAAAGAGATCAAATCATAGAAAGGTAGAATAATCCTACACTATACAATAAAGAAATTACAGCCGATTATACCCACTGGGCATTATGGTTCGGCACAGGTGATAATAAAGCATACACAAACAACAAATTACATACACTGGGCAAATACAGCTCATACATCATGGATGCACATCAACTTAACTCCATTTGAACTATAATCTCTTCAGAAAATAGGATTGGTCGGATTCAGATATCACAAATTTCAGTCTGCAAAATCTCCAATTCCTTCATGGTTACCTCAGTGTCTTGTTTCATTTTTTTAACTCCTGCATCTAATACCTGCATGTCTAGTCTCAACTTGTTGATTATACATTGACAATCATGTACACGTTGTCTTGCCACCTCTAGTTGATGCTCGAGAACATCAGCACATTCCAATTCCAATCCATAATCATTTGGTAACGGCCATGCCGCACTGCTCGCAGATCTTTGTGTTGATGTCACTTCATCCTGAAATGTTTCTGTAAGTACACATAACTAGGGCAAAAATATAGTTACAACAGTGAAGCGAGCAAGACACTATTTTGTACTACGTGGCAAAACAGGACTAACAATAATGTTACACGTCACTTTAAAAAAATGTTACACGTCATGAAGCATAAGCAGGTTTTATTTTAAAAATTATAAAAAAGATAGTTTGTGCAACATGCATACAGAAATCCCTCTTAGCTCACCAGAGGAGCATGATGTTGGGGCCCAATCGAAAACACAGACAAGTTACAAATTTAGACAACATGTTGCATATAAGTAAGCAAGCAGTTAGCCATTCTGTACCTCAATTAAAGTCTTAGGGAGCATAATGAACAACAGAGGGTTTCATACAAACATACTACAGCAGGCAAAACTATGCAATCATTAGCATAGTATAAACTAGATTGTGAGCCTCATGCAATAATAGTTGGTTAATAGACTTCAAAGCTTCAGTCACACTTCGGCAGAGTAATTAAATGGTAAGGCCTTTAATTATGTCAACTAATAGTTATACAAGTACCGAACATCAGGCATGATTATTTGGGCATCTCATTAACTAAGGACAAATAAAGCAATTGAGAAGAGCAAATTAAATATGCCTGAAACAAACAAGGAATTGAACTGTTGAGTTGCATACAGTGACTTACCTTAGCAGGTTGAAGAGGCTCAGCGCAGCTCCTACTTCTCTTGCAAGGCTCCTTCCTAACATCTTGTACTTGGAAATCCTCAATCTTATCTTCATTGCACCCCCTCTGCAAGGTGACACAAACTAGTTACTCATCTCATTGGAAGATAAATATGCATACTTTCCAGTCTGTGAATACAAAAGGATGAGATTATAACAAAACAACACCACATAATGAAACATGCCGCACCTCTTGCACTTGCACACAATGAAATGAGCATTTACCATGTCTGCACTATGTAAAAACTAGGCATACCTTCAAACTGGATCTCCAGGTACTCTTGGAGAGCCTACTGTAGTGTACAGCCAAACCTTTATGTCACCTATGAGTTAGACAAGGCCCCACTACAGCATCCCTTAGTGTTTAAATCATTGACAAGCTCTGTTAGAGTGTTAGGTCAAGAACAACAAGTAATCAAAGCAAACAATCCTAGTATGGCTGGCTGATGCAAACAAGCAATTGAACAGATGTGTGAGCAAATCCTACATATTAAGAAAAGAATCAAAGAAGGAGGCTTAAAGACCATCACTTGACTGACCAGATTTAAGGGGCATTTAAACATCATGTGCAACGTATGAACTAACATAAACATTGCATATTCCATATTCTACAATGGAATGCACATGTATTAGGTTATGCCATGTATGATGATGCCTAAATGTACAGATAGCAGGCATGAGTGATTCATCATTGCACGCACAATTGAATTGCAGGTTAAGGGTCAGTTCGATTCCGCCTTTTCAGGGCATATTGTCAAAATAAGCCATAAAAGATGTAAAGAAGTCATTTTTGAGTTATGGGCTTGGGCTTAACTAATTTTGCTTTGGAGGGGGGGTGTTTCGGGTAGAACCTCACTAAAAATTGAAGGGAAGGGGAATAGTGAAATGACTCTGTTGTCTGCCTATATTACACTCAAAATGCAACTGCTGACGCCCGTGTCACACCTGACCCTCAAGTAAAAACAAACACGCAAGCGTTCATTGCCCTGCCCGCTTGCATCTCCTCTCCCCTTTCCCTCTACCTCGATCCCCTGCCTGCAGCACTAGGGTTCCTCCACTGAGCCGTCGCCACTGGTCCCATCCGGCCTGGTCATCAATGATGCTATGCCCAGCTAGGCTACATGGCCGGCGGGTAGGGCCAAATCTCCCTGGCTGCTCCTCCCTCTGGCGTCGCCCCTCATTCTCATGGTCTCCAGTAGCTGCTCCACTGTGGTTCGTCCAACGCACTACTCCGGCGGGCGCTGCACAACTACGGCTGATGCCACACTGTAGCAGAAGGCACCTTATTCCCCCTCCCCTCCTCCCATGCCATGGCCTTGAGGTGCTGTTGAAGGATGAGCTCATCCAACAAGGTGAGGATCTCCTCTGATTTTTTGCCAAATTTTCATTCTGATCCACTATATGATGAATTGCTATGAGCTGCTTCTGCTGCTGCTATATGATGCATTGCTATGAGCTTCTCCTACTACTGCTATATGATGAATTGCTATGAGCTGCTGCTGCTATATGATGAATTGCTATGAGTTGCTGCTGCTGCTATATGATGAATTGCTATGAGCTGCTGCTGCTGCTATATGATGAGTTGCTATAAGCTGCTTCTGTTGCTGCTATATGATGAATTGCTATGAGTTGCTCCTGCTGCTGCTATATGATGAATTGTTATGAGCTGCTCCTGCTGCTCTATATGATGAATTGCTATGAGCTGCTGTTGGCACTACAAAAAAATACACTTCCGTGATGATACGTGTTTGTCACAGTAGGTCGCGTTTTTTGTCATGCATGTACATCCATGACGATTTTATGACAGAATAAAGATAGTCATACATGTGTTGTCGTAGAAGTGTTCCATGACATTACCAAAATTATCATCACGGAAGTGTCCACTTCCATGACGATAAATCGCGCGTCACAGAAGTGCTTTCGTCAAGGGTGACCGACACGTGGCATCCACCGTAACGGAACGCCGTTAAGCTATCGAGTCAGGTTTTGGATCCGATAACCCGTTAACAGCCCCGACCAATGGGGATTTTCCATGTGTAAAATCATCATTGGCTGGAGGACACACGTGTCGGCTCATCGTTGGGACAGATGTCATCCACTCATTGGACAGAAGGCGCCTATGGTACGTCGATACGTGGCACGGCCCAACAGAGGCCCATTCCTGTGAAAAGGCCAGCCCGTTTGACTTGGTCAAAAGGTGGCGGGCCGGCCCATGTAAAGCCTGTTAACTGCTTGTTCACATATAGCCCATTTACAGCCCGCTAACCCAAGGCCCATTATGCCCTATCCGAATTAGGCCCAGTAGAGTCATCTGGGCCATCCAATATGATTCCAGCCTGTTTTCACTTCTGGCCCATGTATGGCCCATGACGTCTTTCGGCCCATATGAGGCCCTATGTAACTCTTGGCCTATTAACGGCCCATGGTGAAACTGGCTCGTAATGAACAGTGTATCACTTTACACCCATTAACGGCCCGTGGTGAAACTGGCCCGTAATGAATAGTGTATCAGTTTATACCCATTAACGTCCCGTTATTCCATTGGGCCGTTTCCAGCCCATGTTATCTTTCGGCCTTCTCAGAGCCCATTTATTCTTGGGCTCATTTCCAGCATTCATTTACTTACGGCCTGTTACTGTCATTTTCTGCTTGTGGGCCAAATTCAGCCCGTGGTTACAGCCGGCCCGTTTGTGGTCCATTAATACGTTGGGCCGTTTTCATAGCGTCATCAAATACGGCCTATTAACGATGGCCCGTTATGGTCGGCCCATGAACGGATGATTCCAACTCTAGCCCGTTTACGGCCATAATGCGGCCTATTATTGGCCCATGTTTGGCCAATCGATCATACTGCCCGTATAAGGCCCATTGATGATACGACCCGTAGAAGGCCCATTGTTTCTACAGCCCGTAGAAGGCCCATTGTTTCTACGGCCCGTAGAAGGCCCACTATTTCTACGGCCCGTAGAAGGCCCACTTTGTACGACCCATAGGAGGCCCAGTGTCACTACAGTAAATATTAGCCCATGGTTATTGTGGCCTAGTTTTAAAAAATAGGTTATTGCAGCCACTAGCAAATCGCGGAAAAAGAACTGCAATGACTACAAGCAAACGAATAAACAAGACAACAAGGAAATAAATAAGCAAGCAACTTGCGCTAGGCTATCACGGCTATCACACATATTACATCCATTGGGCATCAAAGTTCGCCACCAGTGCAAATAAACGCGCCGACAAAAGAATATTCAAAACTAAGAGCACTTCAGAAGGCACTAGGCCTAGCCAGGTCGACCCCCCAAACAGTTGAAGAAACTGAGTAGACCTCAGTTGTGTCGACGATAGATGCATCAACACTAGATTTATGGCATGATGGTGCGCACGACAGTCCTCTGACATCTTCATTGCATCTTTGACTTCAAGTCGGAGCTAAGCTGAAGCAAGCCTTTCCGCTTTAAGTTGAGACTGAAGAAGTCGAACTGATTAAGGCAGCGACTGCACAGAGGTTGTCTCACACCTGCTGGTGAGTAGCTTCAACTCACTGTCTTCATCAAGACAGGACCTTGGGGTCATCTCGCTATCCTCAAGATGGTTTGGCTCACTATCTTCCCTAAAGTTCTGCCTGGCGTAAGAGATACAACTCTGAAAGAGAAACAAGGAGACACGTAACAGGTTTCACAATTATATAAGCAAATAAATGGATCTGTTATGCATAAGGAACATGTTTTTACAACTACAATTTGAAACTGGTAGTTGTTGCAAACATCCAATCAGATGTAAACAGCAAAGCAAACAGCAGTGGAGGAAATGATGCCTATCCAAATCTATACTAGAACAAAGTTTGAAGGCTTGAGAAGGATAAACCTACATTACATGTTAACACGGGCTGGACAAAGCCCTTCTCCATGTTGATGGAAGGATAATTCAATAAATTCCCCAAAGAAAATTCTTTATAAGTGTTGCCATTATTCTACATTTTGCAAAGAGTAAATATAGATCAAAAAATATTGGAAGAAACAGAGGATAATGAAGCTCAGGTGCAGACTGATGATACATAATCAAATAGCAATTAATTAAGTACAACGTTACAAGGCAAAAGGGAGAGAGGTACTAACAAGAGCAATGCAGAGCCCATTATTGTTTTGAGATCGTATGATCCTTTGAGCAAGGAGATTCACCTGAAATTAGTTTTCATACAAGAGAGAAGGTAAGGCACAAGCAGAAATTTAGGAGTTCAAATTTTGAATTTGTCACACCCTAGCTAGTTCATGCATTAGAGTGTTGCATCATGTCTATTCTTCCATCAGAAACTTGAAATGGGGATGACAGAACCCCCAGCCCCCTCTGAAACCAACTAGGGTTTACTAAAAACTTTTTCAATGAACCTGAAATGCCCTTCTAAAATGCCCATCATTTTTGTCTTGGTTCAGAACCTCTGCCAAAAGTGATGCACATTTTCCTAGGCCATCTTAGGGTCTTTGAATTAAATCATAAATATTTGAATTTGGGCATTTAAAATTATATAAAATATTTCGAATGCTCAAATATCTCCAAACTAAAATGTTTCATGTTGGAAATAATTCAACTATGGACCAGGAGTAGTTTGGTGATTTTAGGAGTTGCCTAAGTATTTTTAATAATTCAACAAAGTTGCAGAGGAATTAAAAAAAACAGAAAACAGGGAATAACAGAAGACTTACCTGGCGCCCAGCACCCGGCCCACCTGCCGGCCCAGCCCAGCGCCGCGCCAGCGAGCTGCTTGCCGGCCAGGCAGGCAGGCAGGTGCCCGACGGCGGCCGCAGCGTGCGCCACGCAGCTGGCCGTCGCCCTGCTTCACCTCCTCGCCTCGTTGCTGGCTGGATGAACTCCACGTCGAGCCGTGAACCCCCAGGACACCTCCATTCTCCCCCAACTCCTCCCTCTCGCGTTCCCCCGCCATGGCTGACGCCATCGCTGCCACCCCCTCGCCGTAGCCACGCCCTCCATCAACCCAACGCCGTGCCGTCGTGTCCAGGAGCTCCGCCACCCTCCTCTCCTTCGAGCAAGCCGAGCCCCGAGCGCTCGCAAGGCCCGAGTCCACCGCATCGACCTCGACCGAACCGCCGTCGCCGGAGATCCCCTTCAACGCCGTCGTCGCTCCGGCTGTCCCCGACCGCACCAAGTGTTTCATCGAACTCCCTGTGAGCTTAACCATCTTCCCCTCCCTTCTTTCCTGCCCCCGAGCTATGTAGTGACCTCCCGGAGCTCAACCGCACCCACCGCCGCGGAGCTCATCGCCGACGTGCTCCCGGTCACCCTCCGGCCACCACTTGGTGTCCATCGTGCTCACCACGTCACGTAGCACCTAACCAACTACTCCCCGCACCTCACCGACCCCTCTAGCATCAAGTTCGCCTTCACCCGAACTCCGGTGGCCGCCAAAGTCGCCGCCGGCGCCAACTCCGGCCACCCCGACCCCAACGGACTCCACCAGAAGCTGCGGCATGTTCCCAGCTACCCATAGCCACCCTCCGCGGCTCGTTTGGTTGCCGAAACGGCCAAAACCACTTCTGCCGCTGCGTCGGGCTCGCCGGCGGCTAGACGCCGGTGCAGCCGACCTGGCTTTGACCACGGGTGGGCCCTGGTTGACTCTGATGAGTCAATGACAGGTGGGGCCCAACCCTGTTAACTAAATAGGTTTAGTTTTAATTAAACTTTAACTAAACTAATTACCCTGACACCCTGGACCCACAGTCAGGTTTGACCTGGACGTCTCCGTTGACCCTGACGTCATTCTGACGCATGGCTGACGCAATAAATTAATTTCTGGATTTATTCTAATATAGGAAATTCCAGAATATAGTTTAAACTTCAAAAATTCATAACTTTTAATCTGTAACTCCAAATCAAACAAGTTATATATGAAAAATGATCAGAAAAATCCAATCTAGCCATCTGTACTAGTTTCATGCATGTTTAAGCAAGCTAACTTGATGTTTAATGCAGAACAAGATAAAACACTTTAAAGGGCCATGTATGAGTTTGAAATTTGAATCTTTGGTTCAAATTGGTTCAAACCCTTCTGGTCTTAGTTGAATTAGCCCAACACACTCATATTGCCATGTTTCATGCATGCATCATTTTGTCGCACATTGTTTGGTGATGGCTGTGTACCGGTGTTCTTTGCGGCAGGTTCTGCCTCCGAGGAGTACCGTGATTACCCTAGCGAAGAACCATATCAGTGCATCGAACCATCAGGCAAGCAACCAACCATTTGATCATATCGATATAATCCCATGTTCTCGCTCTTGCTCTCTTTTACTGCATTAAGACAACGCATTTCAAACTGCTGTGTGCTACGGTAGTTGAACCCATTTCCTCTGCATGACCTGTCATTGCCACAGTAACTAGATGAAACCCACTAGCATGTGTAGGAGTTGATTGAGCCATATGTATGTGTTGTTCCTACCTTGCTATGCCTGCTATGCTTAGAGTCGTGTCAGGTCTAGTTCATCTGGGTGATGGGCTAGAGTGAAATGATCATGTCGGTAATGAGAGTGATGTGGTGAACACGATTTGGTAAAGGTATCGATGAGAGGCCATGTAGGAGTACATGGTGGGTTGTTTCATTGAAGCCGACCTTAAGCACTGAGATCTGTATGTGTGATTTAAGATACAGCTACTACCATGCATTGGGCCCTGAAATATGACCCCGCTCGACTTCTTATTCACCCTAGTCCTCTGTCCAGGAGTTGCAAGTAGTTTCTGGTGTTTGTAGCCTACTGGAGGCCGTGGACAGCGCTGACCGTAGGGGTGGGCTGTGATGCGGTAGGTACGTGGCACGGTGTACCGAATACCCGTTAGGTATCTTGGGAACCCTGTACACATCGTTCGGGGCCGTATGGGAAACCTCGGCCGGACTCCCTGCGGATGGAACCTGGATAGGCGATAAACCTGGACTAGAGACTTAGGTGTTTAGGTAGGTCGTGGTCTACACCCACGTCGGCTTTCGCTTGAAGTCTGCCGAGCACATGTTGTGTGCAGACGCTAAGTGGTGGAAACATGTATGAAGAAGTACACCCCTGCAGGGTTAACATGATCTATTCGAATAGCTGCGTCCGCGGTAAAGGGACTACTTGGTTGCCTATACAGTTCATAGACAAGTAAACTGGAAACTACTAAAAGCCTCAAGATAAGTGTGAGTGCCGAGGATGGCTCTTCCGTAGGAAGACGGAGGTGGATCCTCGGTAGTGTATTGAAGTGATGAGTAGTGGACTCGTGTGCATAAAACCATTCCAAGTTGGAGTCTCGTAGGATAGCCTAGCCAAGAGTCAAAGCTGGCTTGCTGCAATAACCCCACCAACCCTTCTTGATAATGTGCATGTATGTAGGATCTGATGTAAGTCTTGCTGAGTACCTTTGTACTCATGTTGCTATAATTTACATTTTTACAGAAGACGCTGCAACCCCTTCTGATGGGTTCTTCGTAGACATTGACATCAATGAGTAGGCTAAGGCCCAAGTGGTGATCCTGAGCTTGTGAAGGACCACGTAGTATAGCTAGGCTTTCCAAGCCTCTTTTATTTTACTAGTTGTCTGTACTCAGACAAGTTACTTCCGCTGCTGGTTTGTATGACTGTATGACTTGAATGCTGGGTCGTGTGACCCGTACTTATGTGTATGTTATGTATGGCTCTCTGAGCCTTAAATAAAGTACTTGTGTCGTAGAGTCATGTTGTGATGCCTTGTTGTATTTGCACATATCGAGCATATTGTGTGTATGATTGAAATGCTTGGTATGTGTGGGATCTGACTATCTAGTTGTTTATCTTTAGTAGCCTCTCTTACCGGGAAATGTCTCCTAGTGTTACCATTGAGCCATGGTAGCTTGCTACTGCTCCGGAACACTTAGGCTGGCCGGCATGTGTCCTTCTTCGTTCCTGTGTCTGTCCCTTCGGGGAAATGTCACGCATTGAGTACCGGAGTCCTGTTAGCCCGCTACATCCCAGTTTACCGGAGTCCTGCTAGCCCAGTGCTACAGCCCGGACCCACTTGCTGATGACCGACACGTTCGATGCTGGGTCATGGATGCATGTCCCTGTAAGTCTGTGCCACTTTGGGTTTACGACTAGCCATGTCAGCCCGGGCTCCTTATCATATGGATGCTAGCGACACTATCATATACGTGAGCCAAAAGACGCAAACGGTCCCGGGCAAAGGTAAGGCGACACCCGTGGGGATACCGTGCGTGAGGCCGCAAAGTGATATGAGGTGTTACAGGCTAGATCGATGTGACATTGAGTCGGGGTCCTGACAGCGTTGGTATCAGAGCCGGACTGCCTGTAGGTTCTCCAAGCCAAACTGATCGATGTTGAGTCTAGAAATTCTTTAGTTATATGTAGGGGAATTGTTTGTGGGTTGGAACGTAAGGCTCTTTTTACTCCTTTATCTTATGACATTCTGATCTGAGTCAGTCTATTCTTCCACCGGGGGTTAAGGAATTCAGATCTTTTCTCTCTATCAGGTTCACGTGTTACTAATCAGTAGTACCTTATAGGTTTGATGGATACAAGCCTAGTTCAGTTCTACTACCACATTATGTTGCTAGGATTGACCTAGAACTTTGATATGATGTTGTTGAGTGTGTATGAAATCCTTTGTCAAATGTCTCAAAATCCTTTTTGAGCATTTACAACCGTTATGCCGTCGAAATTTTGCTAGAAATTCTAATGCCTTTGCATTATGGTTGTGCTTTCAGATGGCCACTCGCGACCTCAATCAAGTGGTTCGCCTGACTCGATGCCTAGATGTACCCGGCCATACTGCCATGTTGGTCAGGGTAATGACTGAGGCTGGATACCGTTGGTATCCTGAGTACACGGTCGAAGAGCAATTTCGAGACTTTAATCAAAGCCAGTATCTTTGCACTGTCAGGATATTTCCATCTTATCCTGGATCCACCGAGCCCCTTCACTGCTCCTATGGACTCGGGGTTACTATTGAGATGGCTGTGCAGGATGCCGCTTACTCTATGATGACCATCATGCGAGTCAGGACTGGCCTATTTCGGGACTCTGATTTCCGGTATATGCCAGCATCACTTCCGGGAGCACAAGGGTATCTCTAGGCTATCTATGCTGACCCCACTCAGGAGGATTCACGGACTCACACCACTGCTGAGATGCTCGAGGATAAGGACTGTGAAAATCGGGCCTTGAGGCTAGAGCTTTTCAATACCCGTGCTGACCATTGGGCCACTTTGACTCGGTTTGCACCGGCTGTGCAAGCTGGATATTTGGATATGCGCGATCTCTATCCTGTGAGATCTGCTCTGCCAGACGTGATGGGTTGGCGTGATGTAGGAGGCATCACCCCACCTCGTGGTCCCCGCAGGCCACCGTTTGTTGGTCCAAGACCTCATCCTAGCCCCTATGGTCCACAAGCTCCGTGAGATCGTCTGTTTCCGGATGATCATGTTGAGCTTCCAGGCTATGGAGGTGACTTCTACGAGGACTACTACGGATCGGTCTGAGTTAGTGGTAGTATCACTAGTTCGTACTAGCTGTGTCGTCTATCGTCCTGCGTGACTCGTGGGATATGACCTAGTTTGTACCGCCTTCCGGAGGTGTAGAAAAATAATGTATAGGAGCTTGGGATGCCTTCGATGAGATGTAATCCTCTTTTCACCGTAATAGTACCTTGTTTGGTCTTGTACTAAACCTTGTATGGTGTGTATGACGATGGAATAAAAGAAGTAGTTTCTGTATCTACCATGTCATACAGATGATCATCTTGCATTCCGAGTTATTCCTTACATTCTGTGTTCTATGTCGGAATCTTATCATTCTGACTAAATCATTGTCTTGTTTACCTAGGATGGTCAACACGCGCAATAACCCTGCTTCCCAAGAGCAGGCCGAAGGCAGTGAAGTCGGGAATGCAAACCTGCCTCACCCTCCTTCCCTAGCCGAAGTTATGCTGGAAGCCGAGAGAAACAAGCGGGAGACCAACCGTTTGTTGGAGCGTATTGAACAGAACACAGCACACCATCAGAGGACAAACTTGGTGTCACTCAGTGATTTCATCAAGTTACATCCACCCACGTTCCACCACTCCGTCGAGCCTCTCGACGCTGATGACTGGCTTCGCAGTATTTCTCACAAACTGCGTTTTGCGCTAGTAGCTGAGGCTGACAAGGTCACCTTTGTTGCATATCATCTTGAAGGCCCCGCCAGTCTATGGTGGGAGAATTATGGAGCTATGCGCCCAGCGGACCATGTCACTACTTGGGCTGAATTCAGCGAGGCTTTCCGTGAACATCACATTCCGGAGGGTCTCATGGACCGTAAACGTGAAGAATTTTGCAGTTTCACTCAAGGCCGACTCTCTGTGGATGCTTACAGCAGGGAGTTCGGTAATCTCGCATGATATGCAACTGAGGAAGTTTCTACTGATGCCAAGAAGCAAGCAAGGTTCCGTAAGGGACTTAGTCCTGAGCTTCGCCGCGACCTCCGTCTGCATGAGTGCACATCTTTTCAGAAGCTTGTTAACAAGGCCATCAGTGCTGAGACTGGTCAGACTGATTATGACGCAACACGCAAGCATGGCCGTGACATGGGTTCCTCATCTGGTGCTGGTCCTCAGAAGCGCCGCGTGTGGGTGCCTAACACTGCCCTGCCACCCAGGTTCACACCGAGGCCATCCTTCCAGGCGCCTCGCCCCGTTCAACAGTTTGCACCAGCCAAGCCCTATGGTGGTCCAACCAACAATGCTCCTCCACGCACCAGTTTCGTGACTTGTTTCAAGTGTGGGGAATCGTGCCACTATATGCGCGAGTGCCCCCAAACCAACCCCAACCAATCTGCTAAAGTTGTTGGCCGTGGCAAGCTGACAGGGAAAGTGTTCTACGCCAAGCCGGCCACCGCTGCACGTGGCCATGTCAACTGTATCTCTGCCGAAGAAGCTCAAGAGGATCCCAACATCGTTCTCGGTACGCTCCTTGTTAATTGCCACCCGGCATCTGTTCTTTTCGATACAGGAGCATCTCATTCATTTATATCCGAGAGCTATGCTCGTCTGCATAACACCACATTCTGTGAGATGCCCACCTCTATGGTAATTCAAACTCTGGGATCCAAATGGCAAACTTCTAGAGTAAGCCATGGAAATGAAATTCAAGTCGACAGACTTGTTTTTCTCGCATCTTTGATAGCCCTCAAATCTTCGGATATTAATATCATCTTGGGTATGGACTGGATGTCAGCCCATCATGCCAAAATTGATTGCTTCTCTAGGACTGTTCAACTCACCCATCCTTCGGGGAAGATAGTCAATGTCTTGACCCGAATAGCCAAGCGACAGTTATACTCTCTTAACGCCAGCCCTTTGCCAGACCTTGAGGACGTTCCGGTAGTCCGTGACTTCCCGGATGTCTTCCCAGAGGAATTGCCAGGTGTTCCACCTGACAGGGATGTTGAGTTCGTAATAGACCTCATTCCAGGAACCGTCCCGATTGCTAGAAGACCCTATAAGATGGCACCACTAGAACTAGCTGAGCTTAAGAAACAACTCGATGAGTCCTTGAAAAAGGGTTTCATCCGACCTAGTTCATCTCCGTGGGCTTGCCTCGTCCTCTTCGTCAAGAAGAAGGATGGTACGGACCGGATGGTTGTAGATTATCGACCTGTCAATTTGGTCACAATCAAGAACAAATATCCGCTCCCCAGGATCAACGACCTGTATGATCAGCTCGCTGGATCCTCAGTCTTCTCCAAAATGGATTTGAGGTTGGGCTACCATCAAATCAAAATCAGGAACGGGGACATTCCTAAAACGGCCTTTGTTACTCGTTATGGCCAATACGAGTACACCGTCATGTCCTTCGGTTTAACCAACGCTCCAGCCACCTTCTCTCGGCTGATGAACTCAATCTTCATGGAGTATTTGGATAAATTCGTCGTGGTTTACCTCGATGATATACTCATCTACTCCAAGAACGAGGAAGAACATGCCGAACACCTAAGGCTAGTGTTGAAGAAACTTCGAGAGCATCGCCTTTATGCCAAATTTTCTAAATGTGAATTTTGGTTGTCAGAAGTGACCTATCTGGGTCATGTAATATCTGGTAAAGGTATTGCTGTTAACCCTGAGCGAGTTCAAGCCGTCCTTAATTGGACTCCACCTGAATCAGTCAAGCAAGTTCGGAGTTTCCTTGGCCTAGCGAGCTATTGTCGTCGCTTTGTCGAGAACTTCTCCAAAGTTGCAAAACCTCTAACCGAACTCCTCAAGAAAGATAAAAAGTTCGAGTGGACTCCACAATGTGAGCACAGCTTTCAGGAACTGAAAAGACGCCTAACATCTGCTCCCATATTGGTACCGCCAAATTTCTCTAAGGACTTTGTTATCTACTGCGACGCCTCGCGACAAGGACTAGGTTGCATTCTCATGCAAGATCGACACGTAATTGCTTACGCTTCACGGCAATTGCACCCACATGAGGAGAATTATCCTACTCATGATCTAGAGCTTGCAGCTGTAGTCTATGCACTTAAAACCTGGCGACATTACCTCCTCGGTAATCGTTGCGAAATATTCACTGATCACCAAAGTCTGAAGTACATCTTCACCCAACCGAATTTGAATCTCAGGCAAAGACGTTGGGTCGAGTTGATCATAGATTTCGACTTAGGAATAACTTACACCCCAGGGAAAGCCAACGTCATGGCTGATGCGCTAAGTCGTAAATCTTATTGTAACAACCTGATGTTACAACAAAGTCAACCGCTTCTCCATGAGGAATTTCGGAAGCTTAACCTTCACATTGTTCCTCAAGGATTTCTTTCCACTTTGGTGGCGAAACCTACTCTTACGGATCAAATCATCGCTGCCCAAAAGCGAGATAAGGGAATATCTAAGATCAAGGAGAACATTGCTAGCGGAGGTGCTAGATGTTTCTCCACAAATGATCATGGTGTTGTGTACTTTGAGAACCGTTTAGTGGTTCCCAAGAACCAGCATCTACGGCAGTTGATCCTTAAGGAGGCTCATGAATCTCCTCTCACCATTCATCCCGGTAGTACCAAGATGTATCAGGACCTACGCCAGAGGTTCTGGTGGACTAGGATGAAGAGAGAAATTGCTCAGTATATTGCTAATTGCGATGTCTGCCGTCGTGTAAAAGTAGAGCATCAACGGCCTGCTGGCACCCTTCAACCCCTAGCTATTCCCGAATGGAAATGGGATAAAATTGGTATGGACTTCATTACCGGTTTTCCCAGAACCAAGAAAGGGAATAATGCTATCTTCGTCGTTGTCGATCGTCTTTCCAAGGTAGCCCATTTCTTACCTGTTCGTGAGAGTATAACCGCTAGTCAATTGGCAGACTTATACGTCTCCCGAATAGTGTCTCTCCATGGTGTTCCATTGGAAATTAACTCAGATCGAGGAAGTCTTTTCACCTCTCGATTTTGGGAAAGTTTCCAAAATGCTATGGGAACCCGCCTTTCCTTTAGCACCGCTTTCCACCCTCAATCAAGTGGTCAAGTGGAACGCGTCAACCAGATTCTAGAAGACATGCTTCGAGCCTCTGTTATCTCATTCGGAATGGAATGGGAGAAATGTCTTCCATTTGCCGAATTCGCTTATAACAACAGCTATCAATCTAGCTTGGATAAAGCCCCTTTTGAAGTTCTCTATGGAAGACGGTGTCGAACACCCCTTAATTGGTCAGAAACCGAGGAAAAACAATTCTTTGGCCCGGATATGATCCAGGAAGCAGAAGAGCAAGTTCGCATCGTTCGTGAAAAGTTGAAAACAGCCCAATCTCGTCAAAAGAGTCAATATGACCGAAAACATAAGGCTATGACTTTCGAGGTTGACGAGAACGGGTTACTCCTCTGAAGGGAACCCATCGTTTCGGTATCAAAGGCAAATTGGCTCCCCGTTACATTGGACCTTTTCATATTCTCGCTAAACGAGGAGAAGTTGCCTACCAGTTAGAACTACCTCCGCATCTCTCCAGAGTCCACGATGTCTTCCACGTTTCTCAACTCAGGCGTTGCTTCTCGGATCCTATCCGTGGAGTGGACCACGAAACGCTTGATCTCCAAGATAATCTCACGTATCGAGAGTACCCCATTCGTATCCTCGATCAGGCCGAGCGTACCACTCGACGTCACAATATCAAGTTTCTCAAAGTTCAATGGTCACACCATTCTGAGGATGAAGCAACTTGGGAAAGGGAGGATCGTCTTCGACTCGAGTATCCCGCCTTCTTTCCGGAGGAACCCAAATCTCGGGACGAGATTCTTTTGAGTGGGGGTGAGTTGTCACACCCTAGCTAGTTCATGCATTAGAGTGTTGCATCATGTCTATTCTTTCATGAGAAACTTGAAATGGGGATGACAGAACCCCCAGCCCCCTCTGAAACCAACTAGGGTTTACTAAAAACTTTTTCAATGAACCTGAAATGCCCTTCTAAAATGCCCATCATTTTTGTCTTGGTTCAGAACCTCTGCCAAAAGTGATGCACATTTTCCTAGGCCATCTTAGGGTCTTTGAATTAAATCATAAATATTTGAATTTGGGCATTTAAAATTATATAAAATATTTCGAATGCTCAAATATCTCCAAACTAAAATGTTTCATGTTGGAAATAATCCAACTATGGACCAGGAGTAGTTTGGTGATTTTAGGAGTTGCCTAAGTATTTTTAATAATTCAACAAAGTTGCAGAGGAATTAAAAAAACAGAAAACAGGGAATAACAGAAGACTTACCTGGCGCCCAGCACCCGGCCCACCTGCCGGCCCAGCCCAGCGCCGCGCCAGCGAGCTGCTTGCCGGCCAGGCAGGCAGGCAGGTGCCCGACGGCGGCCGCAGCGTGCGCCACGCAGCTGGCCGTCGCCCTGCTTCACCTCCTCGCCTCGTTGCTGGCTGGATGAACTCCACGTCGAGCCGTGAACCCCCAGGACACCTCCATTCTCCCCCAACTCCTCCCTCTCGCGTTCCCCCGCCATGGCCGACGCCATCGCCGCCACCCCCTCGCCGTAGCCACGCCCTCCGTCAACCCAACGCCGTGCCGTCGTGTCCAGGAGCTCCGCCACCCTCCTCTCCTTCGAGCAAGCCGAGCCCCGAGCGCTCGCAAGGCCCGAGTCCACCGCATCGACCTCGACCGAACCGCCATCGCCGGAGATCCCCTTCAACGCCGTCGTCGCTCCGGCCGTCCCCGACCGCACCAAGTGTTTCGTCGAACTCCCTGTGAGCTTAACCATCTTCCCCTCCCTTCTTTCCTGCCCCCGAGCTATGTAGTGACCTCCCGGAGCTCAATCGCACCCACCGCCGCGGAGCTCGTCGCCGACGTGCTCCCGGTCACCCTCCGGCCACCACTTGGTGTCCATCGTGCTCACCACGTCACGTAGCACCTAACCAACTACTCCCCGCACCTCACCGACCCCTCTAGCATCAAGTTCGCCTTCACCCGAACTCCGGTGGCCGCCAAAGTCGCCGCCGACGCCAACTCCGGCCACCCCGACCCCAACGGACTCCACCAGAAGCTGCGGCATGTTCCCAGCTACCCATAGCCACCCTCCGCGGCTCGTTTGGTTGCCGAAACGGCCAAAACCACTTCTGCCGCTGCGTTGGGCTCGCCGGCGGCTAGATGCCGGTGCAGCCGACCTGGCTTTGACCACGGGTGGGCCCTGGTTGACTCTGATGAGTCAATGACAGGTGGGGCCCAGCCCTGTTAACTAAATAGGTTTAGTTTTAATTAAACTTTAACTAAACTAATTACCCTGACACCCTGGACCCACAGTCAGGTTTGACCTGGACGTCTCCGTTGACCCTGACGTCATTCTGACGCATGGCTGACGCAATAAATTAATTTCTGGATTTATTCTAATATAGGAAATTCCAGAATATAGTTTAAACTTCAAAAATTCATAACTTTTAATCTGTAACTCCAAATCAAACAAGTTATATATGAAAAATGATCAGAAAAATCCAATCTAGCCATCTGTACTAGTTTCATGCATGTTTAAGCAAGCTAACTTGATGTTTAATGCAGAACAAGATAAAACACTTTAAAGGGCCATGTATGAGTTTGAAATTTGAATCTTTGGTTCAAATTGGTTCAAACCCTTCTGGTCTTAGTTGAATTAGCCCAACACACTCATATTGCCATGTTTCATGCATGCATCATTTTGTCGCACATTGTTTGGTGATGGCTGTGTACCGGTGTTCTTTGCGGCAGGTTCTGCCTCCGAGGAGTACCGTGATTACCCTAGCGAAGAACCATATCAGTGCATCGAACCATCAGGCAAGCAACCAACCATTTGATCATATCGATATAATCCCATGTTCTCGCTCTTACTCTCTTTTACTGCATTAAGACAACGCGTTTCAAACTGCTGTGTGCTACGGTAGTCGAACCCATTTCCTCTGCATGACCTGTCATTGCCACAGTAACTAGATGAAACCCACTAGCATGTGTAGGAGTTGATTGAGCCATATGTATGTGTTGTTCCTACCTTGCTATGCCTGCTATGCTTAGAGTCGTGTCAGGTCTGGTTCATCTGGGTGATGGGCTAGAGTGAAATGATCATGTCGGTAATGAGAGTGATGTGGTGAACACGATTTGGTAAAGGTATCGATGAGAGGCCATGTAGGAGTACATGGTGGGTTGTTTCATTGAAGCCGACCTTAAGCACTGAGATCTGTATGTGTGATTTAAGATACAGCTACTACCATGCATTGGGCCCTGAAATATGACCCCGCTCGACTTCTTATTCACCCTAGTCCTCTGTCCAGGAGTTGCAAGTAGTTTCTGGTGTTTGTAGCCTACTGGAGGCCGTGGACAGCGCTGACCGTAGGGGTGGGCTGTGATGCGGTAGGTACGTGGCACGGTGTACCGAATACCCGTTAGGTATCTTGGGAACCCTGTACACATCGTTCGGGGCCGTATGGGAAACCTCGGCCGGACTCCCTGCGGATGGAACCTGGATAGGCGATAAACCTGGACTAGAGACTTAGGTGTTTAGGTAGGTCGTGGTCTACACACACGTCGGCTTTCGCTTGAAGTCTGCCGAGCACATGTTGTGTGCAGACGCTAAGTGGTGGAAACATGTATGAAGAAGTACACCCCTGCAGGGTTAACATGATCTATTCGAATAGCTGCGTCCGCGGTAAAGGGACTACTTGGTTGCCTATACAGTTCATAGACAAGTAAACTGGAAACTACTAAAAGCCTCAAGATAAGTGTGAGTGCCGAGGATGGCTCTTCCGTAGGAAGACGGAGGTGGATCCTCGGTAGTGTATTGAAGTGATGAGTAGTGGACTCGTGTGCGTAAAACCATTCCAAGTTGGAGTCTCGTAGGATAGCCTAGCCAAGAGTCAAAGCTGGCTTGCTGCAATAACCCCACCAACCCTTCTTGATAATGTGCATGTATGTAGGATCTGATGTAAGTCTTGCTGAGTACCTTTGTACTCATGTTGCTATAATTTACATTTTTACAGAAGACGCTGCAACCCCTTCTGATGGGTTCTTCGTAGACATTGACATCAATGAGTAGGCTAAGGCCCAGGTGGTGATCCTGAGCTTGTGAAGGACCACGTAGTATAGCTAGGCTTTCCAAGCCTCTTTTATTTTACTAGTTGTCTGTACTCAGACAAGTTACTTCCGCTGCTGGTTTGTATGACTGTATGACTTGAATGCTGGGTCGTGTGACCCGTACTTATGTGTATGTTATGTATGGCTCTCTGAGCCTTAAATAAAGTACTTGTGTCGTAGAGTCATGTTGTGATGCCTTGTTGTATTTGCACATATCGAGCATATTGTGTGTATGATTGAAATGCTTGGTATGTGTGGGATCTGACTATCTAGTTGTTTATCTTTAGTAGCCTCTCTTACCGGGAAATGTCTCCTAGTGTTACCATTGAGCCATGGTAGCTTGCTACTGCTCCGGAACACTTAGGCTGGCCGGCATGTGTCCTTCTTCGTTCCTGTGTCTGTCCCTTCGGGGAAATGTCACGCATTGAGTACCGGAGTCCTGTTAGCCCGCTACATCCCAGTTTACCGGAGTCCTGCTAGCCCAGTGCTACAGCCCGGACCCACTTGCTGATGACCGACACGTTCGATGCTGGGTCATGGATGCATGTCCCTGTAAGTCTGTGCCACTTTGGGTTTACGACTAGCCATGTCAGCCCGGGCTCCTTATCATATGGATGCTAGCGACACTATCATATACGTGAGCCAAAAGACGCAAACGGTCCCGGGCAAAGGTAAGGCGACACCCGTGGGGATACCGTGCGTGAGGCCGCAAAGTGATATGAGGTGTTACAGGCTAGATCGATGTGACATTGAGTCGGGGTCCTGACAGAATTGATATCATAGACAATACCTGACGCTGGGCTCCCAGCAGTTCTAATAGGGGTTTGGCCACTGGAGTAGGGGTAAAGTGTGGTACAGTTGGGCCTGTGTTTTCTGTGACTGCTGATCTATCTGATTTAACAGGTATCACTACCTTTTCCAAATACCTAGTTTGTACTCCTTGAGAATCTGCACTCACCCTCTTCCTTTTGGACATCTATTACGAAAGAACAACATTTGACTAGAAAAACATAGTGTGACGACACATGGAATAGGTACAGAAAATGGATAGGTATGGCATATACTCATATATGATGCTTAAACTAAGCAGATGGTGTAACAAAGTAGAAGTAATGCAAGAGGTCAGATGCAAAATATGTGCGACCAATACAACTTTGCAAAGTTAGAGCAAGCACCTTGATGGGTGGATAAGATAGGCCATCCTCCACCATGCCAAGTTTGTTAGCCAGTGGATCGTTCCGCAATATTCCTCTCGTGCGCCCATTCTCATATTCATTTTGATAATGTTCAATATCTGACATGCATGAAAACATAAAAACAAGTGAGATTTTCTTTGTAATGCAGAAGTGATTCTAATCCAATACTGCCTCCCTGTAAACCCCTTTGTGCTATCTCTGCAATTCTTTTAAAAGATGCCATGTATGCTGTAATTTGTTGTGTGCATTAATATAATGTGGCCTACTACTCAAAATATTAGAGCTCCAGAAGTGATGACACTTCGCAGATGACAACTTCAACATATAGTAAAGAAGAACAAGTCGACCTGACCTGACAGATTCAAAATATACTAAGGGAGAACAACTCGACCTGACCAGTCAACCGCAAGAGAAGAGTATCATCTTAAAGAAGAGCAGGAGAGCAAGCAGATTGAAGATATTACAAGTCTTTCAATACAATGTCGGTTGGCCACCCATGATGAATCAGAGCGCAGAGAGAAATACTATTATTTCCGGTCTCTCCATATGTGGCTCACATGCATTTCAAAACTAAAGTAGGAACATTTAGCTCACCAATTAAACATTTCTCAGTTTTACTAATATCAGCAATAATATCAGATATGAATTTGTATAACTAAGCTTGTTTAGCTCGATGGGTGGAGTAGTGCTATTACGACACGAACCACGTAGGCTGATTGTGGTCATCATAAAATGGGGAAAACATAAGCATGATGAGTACAGTGTTGACCGTGGCAGTGGGATGGCAGATCTGAAGCTGCAAACCACGCAAAGGGTAGTTAGCAACTGATGTTTGCTTTGAAACAACAACTAAGATTTGGTATGGACAAGAAAGTACGGTCAACAAGTGACAAAGAAATGCAATTATGCTGTCTCTCTATATGTCGCGACATGCATTTGGAAACTCAAGTGGGACCTTTAGCTAACCAATTAAATGTGCCGGTTAACTAATATCAGTATCATATCACAATCATATTTGAACAACTAAGCTTTCGAATTCTGAGTGTTGTGTTGTTTAGCTTGAAGGGTGGAGTAATGCTAGTACGACAGAAAGCACCTACACAGATCATAGTAGAGTAGATAAAAGGGGAAAACCCTAAGCATCAAGAGAAAAATCAGGAAAGTGGAACTAGCTGGACCAATGGGTGGCGCACATGCTTTTTGAAACGAATATAGGAACATTAGGTGACCAATTAAACGTTCTCTGTTTTAGTGATATGAGCATCATATCAGATTCGTATTTCAACACGTAAGCTTTGGGTTGAGGTCTTGAGGAGAAGTGCTAGCACGACACGAAGCACCTACGATGATGGTAGTGAATATAAAGGGGGGAAACCATAAGCTTTACGATTATAGTGCCCGTGCCATGGCGGATCTGAAGGTGCAAACCGGACAAAGCTACTTCACAACCAATGCTTGCTTTCAACTAGCCACTACGATTTGGTACGGACAAGAAAAGTACAGTAAACAAATTACGATCTATTTTCCGGGTGAGATCAATAACTTAAGCACATATGGAAGAGTACCACCTCTCTTGTGACGCCATGTAGGCCTATGCTGATAAGTTGAGGGTGATGCGGGTGCGATGGCTGTCGGCGGCGGGGAAGAAGACTTTAGACGGTAGACGGCCGGGTCGGGGGATATACCCTGTTGCCGTGGACGAGGCGGTCATAGGAGCGACAACGACAAGGTGGACGATGGCGCCGATGAAGCGAGAGGAGGCGATGAAAGGATCCTGGTCCAGCATCGTGGATGAGAGACGTCCATCTCTTGCAGTGGACGACGGGGTAGGGGTAGCAGCTCCGGCAAGGTGGAGGATGGGGTGGCGGACGGAGGAGGCTGGCCGCAGTGCGGAGGTTGTCGTGCCGCCGATGGTGTATGAATGGGGAAATGGAGGGGAGGGGGGTGGGGATCTCAAACTTTGGGACGCGCTTCTCTAAAATGGGGGAAAGTTACGAACTTATCCCCCGTTTAAAATTTCGGACATCGCGTCGGTTGGGGATAGGACTGTAATCTCGCATCTCCCAAATATTTGCCGGTAACTATTTCGGGTGAGGAGAGGGTGTTTTGCCGCCCACGGTTGGCGCCCACGGTGTATGAACGGGGCTGACAGGTAGTGCGGTTGTGTCACGTCTGATGGAAGTTACACATCTGCCCCTATTTAAAATATTAGCCTACATCGATTTCAGACGAGGAGAGTTTGTTTTGCCGCTCACCGTGTATGAATGGGGAAATGGAGGAAGAGACACATGTCTTTCGGACGAGCTTGAATCAAATATGTTTTTCTGCCCACGTTTGGCTCCCACCGTGTCTGAATGGGCTAAGAGGCCATCGTGTCATGTCTGATTGAAGTTACTAGTCTACCCCTATCGACAGCAGTGTAAATCCGGTCGATAAGGATGTCAAGTGAGAGGGGTAGACATTAATTTCCATCTCGCAAACACTTGCTTCGGGCAGCCCACAAATTATAATGGGTGTTTAGCTCCTTCGTTCAAAACTTGGGTGAATTAGCATTCACGTTTGCCCTGGGCCCTGGCAAACTAAATTCAAATCCAATTTGTATTCGATTACGAATATCCATAGATAATTATACGTTTTATTATTTATTTCTTCAAAACCACAACAAAGATTTATTCCACCTTTATATATGATTATGATTTAGAAATGCCGTGATCTTCGAATTCAGTAGGTTGGATACACTCTGAGTCAAACAGTTATTTCATCCAATACAATATGCTCACACGAAAAACAGTTCACCTTATGTCAAGCATACAAGTACTGATGATTACCTCGCCTAAAAAATTCGGATCATTACAACACATGGACAACATAGGGGGTCTTGCAACATAATCCATTCAGAGATATGACACAACATGCAAGTACAATAATCTAATGACAATTTTAACTGGTATCTAAAGAAGAACCGGGATTACCTTGGGCTTCAGATAGCAGAAACAGCAGGACCTCCTCCATCTTCAAATGCAACACTCTTACTTCCTCCAATTCTTGGGTTGTTTGCATAATGCGTGCCGCTAATTCCGTAATTTCTAGCCTCAAGATAAAGATTACCTCATTCATGGCAGTCACACCATCTCTTTCTGCCTCTAGTAGAGCCTCAAGCACTATAATATCTGTGCTCGGACTGCTCTCCGGCGGTGTTGCCTCTGAACTGCTACCATCTGGTAACATGGATGGTGCACTGCTTCCACAAATAGATTCTGGGGTTGTACATTGTGTCCTAGTGTGAACGGCATCCTGAAAGGTTTCCGCTGGACATAAGTAAAAGATAGTTATCATATGATCTAGGCAGTAAGCTTACATGGTAAATGATGGACAAATTATTGCCGAGCATGGAAAACTATATTTAAATGGTTTGAAGCAGCATCAGCCGAAAAGAAATTAAAATGGTAAGATGAAACTAGGGATGTAAGTGGCAAATAAACGACATCCGCCAGTCCCATCTAGTTAGTTTTTGCTACCTCCCTAGTTCATTTTCCTCAAAAAACAAAAACTCTTTTGAACTATCATACCACTAATGGACTTTAATCGGGATTAAACGGGACCCAGTTGACATCCCTAGTTGAAAGGGAGTGTACCACCGCTATATTTAAGTTGCCAAGGCATCTAAGCAGTTGAAATAATCTAAGAAAGCACTTAACAGTGTGGCCTCATATAAACTACGAGGACAGTCTTGTGATGAAGTTGAGAGGAAAAGTTAAGGACTCAAATGAAATAGGCATGCATTTCTTTACGATAGTACAACAGGCACTGCTGACATATTGGCCAACTCAGGTATAGCATAACAACAAACAAGCATTCGAATCAAGCAATATAGCAAAGCAGACAACTGAACTATTTGTAATTCGATAGGATTACAGGTTGAGGACACAAGCCAAGAAAGTAGCCCACTCGCATTACATTTCACATGTACTAAAACACACTGGCTTACCATATGTTGTTGTGAAGCCCCGCTGCTGTTGCAATGTTCTTTGAAGATATCATCAACATCCCGTGGTTGCAAATCTAGTTGTTGTAGTTTATTCTGCACCCTCTATTTAGGTAAAATTAATTTTAGTCGCATGCACTGGTCCGAATTGATCATCAATGGTTCATCTAAACTAATGAAAGAAGGGTGTGTGCATACACGACAATATATCTGCTTCACTCTATTTTTATGCTTGTTCGAGGTGCCAGCCCCAAAAGAACAAATATTTTGCTTGATGGGGTCGGCAGCTCCATAATTAATAGAAGCATCAAATTAGTCATGCAACTTGGGAAGATCAAGAACACACAAACAAGTAATGAATAGAGGCTCAGAGCAGTGATGTAATAGCTAGCATCAGAAAATGTAGGGTAAAACGAACAAAAAGTAGCGGAACCACATGCTAGTTTGCTGATGTGTTATTAAGCATAGAGAACATTAAGCAGTCTGATGGAACCAACAGGTGGCATCAGAACAAAACTAAAGCATATTAACTATATGTGCACTAGTATGTAATTTAGCACATGTAACATGTTCACTGCCAGAAGTATGGCCCTACAGGTGCAAGCAGAATAACGTGTCTCATGAAAAACTGAATGATGCCCTGAAGAAATTCAAAGGTGCGGTGCTTATGCTGGGAAAGTGAACGTAGCTGCCGGCCGTTGGATAATAGTACCTGATTCTCGGCGGCGTATGGGTATCGTTGTCATACTTGATAGCTAAGGATCGTCGATGGTGCTCGTGTTGCGGTTGAGTTTGGGCCGGCTGTCGCCGTTGCTGAAGCGGTTCCGGTGCTACGATTGCGGCACCTGTCGACATACAAGAAAGCTCATCTGTGGTAAGTGAACAGTTGCACGATAAAGAGAAAAACCGAAGGAGTACAAATCAAAATAACCTGATGAGGCTGCGGCTTCAGTAAATCAGGGCCGGTGGAGTTGAATATGGCGTCCGTGGAGCGGGTCCGGTGCAGTGGACGAAGGCTTCGGCGGGCGCGTTGTACAGTGCTTTCGGTGAGGCGGATCTGTTGCGGCGGACGAGGGCTTGTATGAAGGGCCAGCAAAGGGGCGGACGAGGGAGTCAGTGAAGGGCCTAGACTGTGGTGGACGAGGGCGCCGGTTAAGCAGATCCGGTGCGATGGACCATGATGGCGGTCAAGGAGATCTGGAGCGGTGGACAAGCCAGTCGCTGAAGCGGCTTTGGTGAAGTGGTGAGTTGGCAGTTGGGGGTTCCAAGGTGCGGAAGGTAGATTCGGCGGGGTGTGAGGTCCACCGCTGCGACGGAGGACTAGATTCGGCGGCTTGCCGTGGTTGGGGGGTCGGGGAGGGGAAGGGGAGGGGCTCTGGGGAAGAATGTTGGGGGCAAAGAGGGGAAAACAATGGAGTTACCAAAGCAGCCCTTTTCCGTTCATGTGGCAGGGGTAAAACAGGAATATCGCGGGGCTAAACTTTCGGGCGCGTGATATTTCGGTGTGAGCGGGAAGTTTGAAAGCTTTTGGCACCTAAAATTATAAGTATTCTGCTCTCGTACGACCGACTATGATATCATGGCCGACAATTTGTTTGTTTTGCACGCAAAAAATGTGCAAGTTTTGAAAATCAATGTCTCCAACTCGAAACTTAGATTGTCCATTCAATTCAAATATGGATCATTGATCTACTACAAGCAAATACCATCATACGGTCCAATTCAAATGAAATTCCAAATGTGTTTTATCCTAAATATGATGACAAAAGAAAAAATGTGTATGTGTATGAATAAAGTGGATGATTATAAAGTTTGAACATGCCCGTATGTGTATATCTCTAGGTTTGATATATGAATTTGAAATCACGAAATCCCGGCTTAAAAAATGTACCTCCGTTTAAATGAATTACAAAAGCTAATGATGGAGTCGAATTCCAAAATTCCAATCTTAGGTTTGTAATTCTGGTACATCAAGGTATACCACTCATGTTCAAATGTATCGTTATCTCATAGTACAAACTGTGAAACAAATTGATCAACCATGAGTGCACAATATCTCAATTATGCTAAAGTCCCTCAAATATAGACACCTCACTCTTTATCTGAAGTCAACCCCCCACCACACACACACACACACAGAGAGAGAGAAGTCGTTCTCTCCCCCAAACACAAACACACGAGCACATTAACACCCCTCTCTCTTTTAAAGTCCGGACCCCAACATAGGTCTCTATCACTTTGTCTCTCGGGCATGCACACATCTCTTCCCTCACTCTCTAGGTCTCCCGCTATCTCTCTTACCCAAGCACACGTACTATGTAGAGTGTATATTTCCCATACACACAAAACGTCACCCCAAACGTCTATGTCCCTAGTTATGTGGTTCTCACACACTCACCTCACACACCACCCCCACTGCAAACAAGCACACTTTGTCTCCTTGTGCACCACTCTCCTCTTTCTATCTCTCCCACATGCGGACTCACCCCAGCTCCTTCCCTGTATACATATATGTCGTGACTCTTTGCATAGCTCCCTAATGTATAATCGTTCTCGATTTCGCACATTGTTCTCTACACCATCTATTATAGACCTCTCATGAAGTCCCTATCACACACACGATGACTCGCTTCCCTTGCATCTCCGTTCATAGGCCAATTTCGGACAACATCAACATTGTCTCCCTATCTATACGCCATTTATGGACACAAACGACCCCTCTCGCCCCCTCTCTTCCTCTCTCTCTCCCCGTCGCTAGCTCTCTCTTTCTCTCGCTCTCACACCCCTCTCCCACACACACACTCGATGTCTCTTCCAAATAGTCTGCTCCCCCCGCCCGCACCCGTGCTATCCCGCTACTACACATGTCACACCATTCCCCCTTCCCTTATACTAGGTTTACATCATCAGTGGTCTCTCTAATCCACATGCACTCTCTCCCTCTCACACACAAACGCGTGCACAAACACACACAGACACGCACAAACACCCATTTATCTGGATCCTCATCTCCCCCCATGTCCGCATGTGTATCTCACACACTCACTCTCTAATTATGTATATGTGTCTCCACGTTACACAACACAAAGCCCCATGTACATGTCTCTCTCTATCCTCCACACACATGACACAAAGAATCTGTTATCATTGCCTCAGTCTCTAACATATCACACACGCACACTGTCTCTCTCTCTCTCTCTCAAACACGCTCAACAAGGGTTTCCCCGTGAATAACTTACCGTCTATTCATCAACAGTCGTGGCAGTACGGCAAACATGAGACGTGAAAAAGAATGAATCTACACGTACTTAGACCACCTAGTATGACTACTAGGACTAGAGCAAGCGAAAAAGCGCGTCGTCGTCACCCCCTCCTTGTCGGCGATGGGAAAATCTTTGTTTTACACAGTCGAGAAGTCATTGTGCTAAGGCCCCACATGCCGAGGCGTTGAATAGAATGTAGATGCTAGTTTATGGAAGCAAGTATCGATAATACGTTTGTATCTCGATACTTATATTTCTTCTCTTATAAAAAACCGAGTTGGTGATGATGGTACGTGTGCCATCTTGCAATATAGACCGTCTAATCTATATCTGACGGATGGAAATTAAACTTAATGATACCCGCACACCTCTCCACATTTGCAGACAAGGCCTTACCTCATTCATCCTTATCTCCAACAAACCTCATTGTTGAGCAATTAAGAAAGGAAGCCTTTGGAACAAACTGGCCTGGTGGCCGCTGCCGGCGTCGTCAATCCCCATGCCTCCGCTCAGTCCGACCGCCAATCACCACCACACCCCACTCCTCTTCACCTTATCTCATATTTCTCGAGATATCATTAGTTTTTACACATGGGATTACTCTTGCAAGGGTCAGTCACAACAAGTGTTTTATAAAAAAATGCATCTTGATGTTCCGTGCAATGCACGAATCTTGCTAGTACTCCTACACAAGACTAAGTTGGTGATGCTGGTGTGTCTGCCATCCATCGTTTCTGACCATTAGATCTACATCTAACGATTGTGAGGTAAGTTGTTGCCTTTTCTCACCAACATCCCACTTGTCTACCAATTTGTAGAAAAACCCATAATTAGTATCTTAAAACCAACCACATCCCTGATACGTCTCCAACGTATCTATAATTTTTGATTGCTCCATGCTACTTTATCTACTGTTTTGGACTATATTGGGCTTTATTTTCCACTTTTATATTACTTTTGGGACTAACCTATTAACCGGAGGCCCAGCCCAGAATTGTTGTTTTTTGCCTTTTTCAGTATTTTGAAGAAACATAATATCTAACGGAGTCCAAACGGAATGAAACCTTCGGGATCGTGATTTTCCAACCGAACGTGATCCAGGAGACTTGGACCCTACTCCAAGAAGTGTCCGAGGAGGTCACGAGGGTGGAGGGCGCGCCCCCTACCTCGTGGGCCCCTCGGAGCTCCACCTATGTACTCCTTCCTCCTATATATACCTACGTATCCCCGAACGATCAGAACAGGAGCCAAAAACCTAATTCCACCACCGCAACTTTCTATATCCACGAGATCCCATCTTGGGGCCTGTTCCGGAGCTCCGCCGGAGGGGGCATCCACCATGGAGGGATTCTACATCATCACCATAGCCCCTCCGATGAAGTGTGAGTAGTTTACTTCAGACCTTCGGGTCCATAGCTAGTAGCTAGATGGCTTCTTCTCTCTTTTTGGATCTCAATACAATGTTCTCCCCCTCTCTCGTGGAGATCTATTTGATGTAATCTTCTTTTTGCGGTGTGTTTGTTGAGACCGATGAATTGTGGGTTTATGATCCAGTATTATATATGGAAAATATTTGATTCTTCTCTGAATTCTTTTATGTATGATTGAGTTATCTTTGCAAGTCTCTTCGAATTATGTTTTTGGTTTGGCCAACTAGATTGGTAGTTCTTGCAATGGGAGAAGTGCTTAGCTTTGGGTTCAATCTTGCGGTGTCCTTACTCAGTGACAGAAATAGTTGCAAGGCACGTATTCTATTATTGCCATCGAGGATAACAAGATGGGGTTTTTATCATATTGCATGAATTTATCCCTCTACATCATGTCATCTTGCTTACGGCGTTACTCTGTTTTTATTTAATACTCTAGATGCATGCTGGATAGCGGTCGATGAGTGGAGTAATAGTAGTAGATGCAGAATCGTTTCGATCTACTTGTTTTGGACGTGATGCCTATATACATGATCATCGACTAGATATACTCATAACTATGCTCAATTCTGTCAATTGCTCAACAGTAATTTGTTCACCCACTATAGAATACTTATGCTCTCGAGAGAAGCCACTAGTGAAACCTATGGCCCCCGGGTCTATTCTCATCATATCAATCTATATCACTTTATTTACTTGCTTGTTTTTACTTTGCCTTTACTTTTTACTTTGCATCTATCTATCAAAAATACCAAAAATATTATCTCTATCAGATCTCACTCTCGTAAGTGACCGTGAAGGGATTGACAACCCCTAAGAGTTGGTTGCGAGTTGCTATCGTTTTGTGTAGGTACGAGGGACTTGTGTGTGGTCTCCTACTGGATTGATACCTTGGTTCTCAAAAACTGAGGGAAATACTTATGCTACTTTACTGCATCATCCTCTCCTCTTCGGGGAAATCCAACGCAGTGCTCAAGAGGTAGCAAGAAGAATTTCTGGCGCCGCTTGCCGGGAAGGCTCACGCAAGCAAGTCAACCATACCAAGTACCCATTGTAATCCCTATCTCTCGCATTACATTATTTGCCATTTGCCTCTCGTTTTCCTCTCCCCTACTTCACCCTTGCCGTTTTATTCACCCTCTCTTTCCCAATCTCCTCCTCTCTCTCCCGTTTGCCTTTTTCTCGATGCCTTTCTATTTGTTTGTGTGTTGGATTACTTGTTGCCATGGCACAAGATAATACCAAATTGTGTGATATCTCGAATACCAATAATAATGATTTCCTTAGTACTCCGATTGCTCCTCTTAATAATGATGAGTCTTGTGAAATCAATACCGCTTTGTTGAATCTTGTTATGAAAGATCAATTCGCTGGCCTTCCTAGTGAAGATGCCGCTACTCATCTAAACAATTTTGTTGATTTTTGTGATATGCAAAAGAAGAAAGATACGGATAACAATATTGTCAAATTGAAGTTATTTCTGTTTTCACTTAGAGATCGTGCTAAAGTTTGGTTTTCATCTTTGCCTAAAAATAGTATTGATTCTTGGAACAAGTGCAAAGATGCTTTTATCTCTAAGTATTTTCCTCCCGCTAAGATTATCACACTTAGGAACGACATCAAGAATTTTAAACAACCTGATCATGAGCATGTTGCCCAATCTTGGGAAAGAATGAAATTAATGCTTCGCAATTTCCCTACTCATGGTTTGAATTTATGGATGATCATACAAATTTTTTATGCCGGATTGAATTTTGCTTCTAGAAATCTTTTAGATTCGGCCGCGGGAGGCACTTTTATGGAAATTACGTTAGGGGATGCTACCAAATTGCTTGATAACATTATGGCTAATTATTCTCAATGGCACACCGAGAGATCTTCTAGTAAGAAAGTGCATGCTATAGAAGAAATCAATGTTTTGAGTGAAAAGATGGATGAACTTATGAAGATGTTTGCTCCTAAAAATACTCCTCTTGATCCCAATGATATGCCTTTATCTACTTTGCTTGAGAATAATAATGAATCTATGGATGTGAATTTTGTTGGTAGGAATAGTTTTGGAAACAACACTTATAGAGGGAATTTTAATCCTAGGCCTTATCCTAGTAATCCTTCCAATAATTATGGAAATTCCTACAATAACTCTTATGGAAATTTTAATAAGATTCCCTCTGAATTTGAGAGTAGTGTTAAAGAGTTTATGAATTCACAAAAGAATTTTAATGCTTTGCTTGAAGAGAAATTGCTTAAAGTTGACGATTTGGCTAGGAACGTTGATAGAATTTCTCTTGAAATTGATTCTTTAAAGCTTAGATCTATTCCTCCTAAGCATGATACCAATGAGTCTCTCAAAGCCATGAGAATTTCCATTGATGAGTGCAAGGAAAGAACCGCTAGGATGCGTGCTTCTAAAGATGCCTTTATTAAAGTGTGTTCTTCCAATCCCTATGAAAATCAAGATGAAGTTCTAAAAGTTATTGATGTGTCCCCCATTAAATCTTTGTTTTGCAATATGAATCTTGATGAATCTGAAGATTATCTTCCTTTACCTAGAAGGCGTTTTAAGAATTCGGAGTTTCTAGATCTTGATGATGAAATTGATGAATGTGGGATTGAAATAAATAAAAACTGTGATGTTGCTAAACCCACTATTTTGGATCTCAAGGAATTTAATTATGAAAATTGCTCTTTGATTGGTTGTATTTCCTTGTTGCAATCCGTGCTAGATTCTCCTCATGCTTATAGTCAAAATAAGGCCTTTACCGAACATATTGTTGATGCTTTGATACAATCCTATGAAGAAAAACTTGAGTTGAAAGTTTCTATCCCTAGAAAACTCTATGATGAGTGGGAACCTACTATTAAAATTAAAATCAAAGATTATGAGTTTCATGCTTTATGTGATTTGGGTGCTAGTGTCTCTACTATACCCAAAACTTTATGTGATTTGCTAGAATTCCGTGATTTTGATGATTGCTTTCTAAACTTGCATCTTGCGGATTCCACTATTAAAAAACCTATGGGAAGAATTAATGATTTTCTTATTGTTACAAATAGGAATTATGTTCCCATAGATTTTATCGTTCTTGATATAGATTGCAATCCTTCGTGTCCTATTATTCTTGGTAGACCTTTCCTTAGAACGATTGGTGCAATTATTGATATGAAGGAAGGGAATATTAAATTCCAATTTCCCTTAAAGAAGGGTATGGAACACTTCCCTAGAAAGAAAATAAAATTACCATATGAATCTATCATGAGAGCCACTTATGGATTGCCTACCAAAGATGGCAATACCTAGATCTATCCTCGCTTTTATGCCTAGCTAAGGGCGTTAAACGATAGCACTTGTTGGGAGGCGACCCAATTTTATTTTGTGTTTTTTGTTTTTGCTTCTTTTTAGAAATAAATAATCCATCTACCTTCTGTTTTTATGTGTTTTTATGTTTTAATTAGTTTTTGTGCCAAGTAGGACCTATAGGATAACCTACGAGGATAGTTGATTTGATTCTGCTGAAAAACAGAAACTTTGCACGCACAAATATAATTATGATAAATCACAGGAACATGCTTTTCCGTTGATTCTTCTTGCTGATGTTCAATAAACAAATTGTCCAGGACGTGCTATTTTGGTAGAATTTTTAGAGTTCCAGAAGTTTGCGTTAGTTACAGATTGCTACAGACTGTTCTGTTTTTGACAGATTCTGTTTTTCGTGTGTTGTTTGCTTATTTTGATGAATCTATGGCTAGTAAATTAGTTTATAAACCATAGAGAAGTTGGAATACAATAGGTTTAACACCAATATAAATAAAGAATGAGTTCATTACAGTACCTTGAAGTAGTCTTTTGTTTTCTTTCTCTAACGGAGCTCACGAGATTCCTGTTGAGTTTTGTGTTGTGAAGTTTTCAAGTTTTGGGTGAATTCTTTTGATGGATTATGGAACAAGGAGTGGCAAGAGCCTAAGCTTGGGTATGCCCATGGAACCCCCAAGATAATCCAAGGACACCAAAAAGTCAAAGCTTGGGGATGCCCCGGAAGGCATCCCCTCTTTCGTTCACTTCCATCGGTAATTTACTTGGAGCTATATTTTTATTCACCAACATGATATGTGTTTTGCTTGGAGTGTCTTGTATTATTTGTGTCTTTGCTTGTTAGTTTACCACAATCATCTTTGCTGTACACATCTTTTGAGAGAGCCATACATGAATTGGAATTTGTTAGAATACTCTATGTGCTTCGCTTATATCTTTTGAGCTTGATAGTTTTGCTCATAGTGCTTCACTTATATTTTTTGAGTGTGATAATTTTTGCTCTAGTACTTCACTTAGATCTTTTAGAGCACGGTGGTGGATTTGTTTTAAAGAAACTATTTGATCCCTCATGCTTCACTTAGATTATTTTGAGAGTCTTTAATAGCATGGTAATTTGCTTAATGTTAATATACTTGGTGTTCAAGATATGTGAAACTTTCTTTTGAGTGAATTGAATACTAAGATAAGTTTGATGCTTGATAATTGTTTTGATATATAGAGGTGATAATATCATAGTCGTGCTAGTTGGGTGATTATGAATTTGATAAATACTTGTGTTGAAGTTTGAAAATCCCGTAGCATGCACGTATGGTTAAAGTTATGTAACAAATTTGAAACATGAAGTGTACCTGGCTTGTGCATCCTTATGAGTGGCGGTCGGGGACGAGCGATGGTCTTTTCCTACCAATCTATCCCCCTAGGAGCATGCACGTAGTACTTGAATTTTTGATGACTTCTAAATTTTTGCAATAAGTATATGAGTTCTTTTGATTAATGTTGAGTCCATGGATTATACGCGCTTTTACCTTTCCGCCATTGCTAGCCTCTTCGGTACCGTGCATTGCCCTTTCTCACCTCGAGAGTTGGCGCAAACTTCGCCGGTGCATCCAAACCCCGTGATACGATATGCTCTATCACACATAAACCTCCTTATATCTTCCTCAAAACAGCCACCATACCTACCTATTATGGCATTTCCATAGCCATTCCGAGATATATTGCCATGCAACTTCCACCATCATCATCATGACATGCATTACTTTTGTCATATTGCCATTGCATGATCTTGTAGTTGACATCGTATTTGTGGCAAAGCCACCATGCATTATTTTTCATACATGTCACTCTTGATTCATTGCACCATCCCGGTACACCGCCGGAGGCATTCATATAGAGTCATATCTTGTTCTAAGTTTCGAGTTGTAATCCTTGTGTTGTAATCAATAGAAGTGTGATGATCATCATTATTAGAGCATTGCCCAAATAATAATAAAAAAGAGAAAGGCCAAAAAGAAAAAAAGAAAGGCCCAAAAAAAAGAAAAAAAAGAAAATAAAAAGGGCAATGCTACTATCTCTTTTTCCACACTTGTGCTTCAAAGTAGCACCTTGTTCTTCATGTAGTCTCATATATTGTGCTTCAAAGTAGCGCCTTGTTCTTCATGTAGTGAGTCCCATATATTGTGCTTCAAAGTAGCACCATGCTTTTCATGTAGAGAGTCTCATAAGTTGTCTTTTTATACTAGTGTGAATTTTTCATTTTAGAACTTGGCTTGTATATTCCTACGATGGGCTTCCTCAAATGCCCTAGGTCTTCGTGAGCAAGCAAGTTGGCTGCACACCCACTAGTTTTCTTTTGTTGAGCATTCATAGCTCTAGTGCATCCGTTGCATGGCAATCCCTACTCCTCATGTTGACATCAATTGATGGGCATCTCCATAGCCCGTTGATTATCCTCGTCAATGTGAGACTTTCTCCTTTGTTGACTTCTCCACACAATCCCCATCATCATATTCTATTCCACCCATAGTGCTATATCCATGGTCACGCTCATGTATTGCGTGAAGGTTGAAAAAGTTTGAGATTACTTAAGTATGAAACAATTGCTTGGCTTGTCATCGGGGGTATAGAAGTTGGGAACATCTTTGTGTGACGAAAATGAAGCATAGCCTAACTATATGATTTTGTAGGGATGAACTTTCTTTTGCCATATCATTTTGAGAAGACATGATTGCTTTGATTAGTATGCTTGAAGTACTATTGTTTTTATGTCAATATGAACTTTTGTCTTGAATCTTTCGGATCTGAATATTCATATCACAATTAAGAAGATTTACATTGAAATTATGCCAAAGTATTACTTCACATCAAAAATTCTTTTTTATCATTTACCTACTCGAGGACGAGCAGGAATGAAGCTTGGGGATGCTTGATACGTCTCCAACGTATCTATAATTTTTTATTGCTCCATGCTACTTTATCTACTGTTTTGGACTATATTGGGCTTTATTTTCCACTTTTGTATTACTTCGGGACTAACCTATTAACTGGAGGCCCATCCCAGAATTGCTGTTTTTTTCCCTTTTTCAGTATTTCAAAGAAACATAATATCAAACGGAGTCCAAATGGAATGAAACCTTCGGGGTCGTGATTTTCCAACCGAACGTGATCCAGGAGACTTGGACCCTACTCCAAGAAGTGTCCGAGGAGGTCACGAGGGTGGAGGGTGCCCTCCCTGGGCGCGCCCCTACCTCGTGGGCCCCTCGAAGCTCCACCGACGTACTCCTTCCTCCTATATATACCTACGTATCCCCAAACGATCAGAACAAGAGCCAAAACCTAATTCCACCGCCGCAACTTTCTGTATCCACGAGATCCCATCTTGGGGCCTATTCTGGAGCTACATCGGAGGGGGCATCCACCACGGAGGGCTTCTACATCATCACCATAGCCCCTCCGAGGAAGTGTGAGTAGTTTACTTCAGACCTTCGGGTCCATAGCTAGTAGCTAGATGGCTTCTTCTCTCTTTTTGGATCTCAATACAATGTTCTCCCCCTCTCTCGTGGAGATCTATTCGATGTAATCTTCTTTTTGCGGTGTGTTTGTTGAGACCGATGAATTGTGGGTTTATGATCCAGTATTATCTATGGAAAATATTTGATTCTTCTCTGAATTCTCTTATGTATGATTGAGTTATCTTTGCAAGTCTCTTCGAATTATCTTTTTGGTTTGGCCAACTAGATTGGTAGTTCTTGCAATGGGAGAAGTGCTTAGCTTTGGGTTCAATCTTGCGGTGTCCTTACTCAATGACAGAAAGAGTTGCAAGGCACGTATTGTATTGTTGCCATCGAGGATAACAAGATGGGGTTTTATCATATTGCATGAATTTATCCCTCTACATCATGTCATCTTGCTTACGGTGTTACTCTGTTTTTACTTAATACTCTAGATGCATGCTGGATAGCGGTCGATGAGTGGAGTAATATTAGTAGATGCAGAATCATTTCGATCTACTTGTTTTGGACGTGATGCCTATATACATGATCATCGTCTAGATATACTCATAACTATGCTCAATTCTGTCAATTGCTCAACATTAATTTGTTCACCCACCGTAGAATACTTATGCTCTCGAGAGAAGCCACTAGTGAAACCTATGGCCCCCGGGTCTATTCTCATCATATCAATCTATATCACTTTATTTATTTGCTTTGTTTTTACTTTGCCTTTACTTTTTACTTTGCATCTATCTATCAAAAATACCAAAAATATTATCTCTATCAGATCTCACTCTCGTAAGTGACCGTGAAGGGATTGACAACCCCTAAGCGTTGGTTGCGAGTTGTTATCGTTTTGTGTAGGTACGAGGGACTTGTGCGTGGTCTCCTACTGGATTGATACCTTGGTTCTCAAAAACTGAGGGAAATACTTATGCTACTTTACTGCATCATCCTCTCCTCTTTGGGGAAATCCAACGCAGTTCTCAAGAGGTAGCAATCCCTCCCTGACCTCACCAAAACAGCCCAAGGAATATATTCTAATTGAAACATAATATATCTCTAGTGACATATGTATATCAAAATTAGAGTGTTTTGTACCAAGTTTGTGAATAAGTATTATTCTAATTATGATTAGTTGCAACGAACATGAACATTGCTAATATTTCCAACCATGCATTTTTCCCCTAGTATTCCATAGTTTCGAGTTTTCCATCAAGATATTAGTCACTCATGGTTGATATTTACTTTCAATCATGTACACATATGCACTATGTAACTAGCCTTGCTTATTGGCTTCCAAAGCTTAACTTTCACTCCTACTTACAATATGTAGAGTATTTAACAAAAAACTACCACTTTCAACCAGCCCTAGGAAGAATCTATTGTACAAAAATAGTAAAAACATACCCAAAATTTCTTAATCCACGCCAAAAACTACTACCTAGTACTCCTACCAATTAGGTTCCTTTAAACCCATTTATGATAGGGTTGGCCCACACGTTCGTGCTGATGAGGCAGCTTAAAACCAACACATTTTGTTTGACCGTTGACACGGGGGACCCACATGTGACCTTCTATCCTGTTATTCCCCCTCAAATCATTATTTTTCCTGAACATTACTTCAAACAGTACTGATGCGTGTTCGTCGGTGGCGCCGGTGAGCGAGTTGGCCGCCGCTCTACCGGACGGGCCGGACGCCGCGCTGGCCTCCGCACGGGTTGGCAGGCTGGCCCGAGCATGACTCATGAGCAAGCAAGCCGCCGCGCTGGCCTTCGCTCGAGCCAGATGGCTGGCCTTAGCGCGGCGCACGCGAGCAAGCCGCCGCGCTGCCGTGCCAATCTAGCTAGCAAACCTTGCAAACAAGCAGCTGGACGGAGCTATCTTGGCTAGCTAACGGCCGCGAGCGCCGGACGGAGCTGGCATCCGGGCTGCCGCAACATGGGCTCCGCACCGCCGGCGGTTTTGACCTCGCCTTCTGCCGGCGGCGGTAGCTGCGGCCCATGGTCGAGGATGACTAGGTGGATGGGCCGGAGGTAGGAGGTCACTCGAGGATTTTTGTTGGTAAGAGCATGTACAATGGTTGATAAGGTAGTCTTATCTTAAGTCTGCCACCTATGCAAGTGGTAGAAGTTTCTTGGCATTTTAGTGGTTTCTTGCATTATTAGGGGTTTCTTGTAAGGAACAATGTACGTACTACTAGCAACGAAAGGCGATTCTAGGTTGCGTTGTACTCCAACGAGTACTACTAGTGGTCGCGGGAGTGTATACCTCGTTTTGTGGGTTCGATCCTGGCCGAACGCACGACGGCCTTTTTTTTAAATAGTACTACTACACTTTGCTGCGAGCCAATATTTTACACGGGTAGTTTGAGTTTTGAAGTCAAACGGACATGCGGCCCCACAATCTGGGTGCACTGGATAACCTTGCCACGTGAACGGGTTTTCCTTCCTAGCATTCCGTGGCTCGCGTGCTCGCCCTAGCCGCACCTCGCTTGCAGCTTCCTCATCAGCTAGTAGCATATTTAAACTAGCGCCTCCCAATTAAGCCCGAGGAGCCGGAAAAGCCTGGCGGGGCATTGGGAACTGTGCAATATGGCTCTGTACGTAAAGTGCTCTACTACTACTCTATAGCTTGTGGCGTTGCACGCATGAACTTCACTCCATTATTGGCTCTACTATAAAAGAAATTCCTCTTGACGTGTTTTTCTTGAAATGGAGGCAAAATCTTTTCTTCATCTCATTCATAAAGAAGCAACTTTTTTCTTCTTAATTAACCGATGAGGCAAATCTTTTGCCTCCGTTTCAAAAAAAAAAATAACTCAAATGTTCTGCCCCCGCAGTAACCGTCGCTGATGAACAGGCTGCTAGTGTGTGTGTGAGAGGAGTGGTTGAGTAGGCCAGCTACATGAGAGGAGCGGCTGAATAGAGCACCGAGTACCCACTAGGCCACTACGCAAGTGTACTTTCCCTGCATTGATAGTACAACGATGGTTCTAGAGAACAGTAGTACCCTGCACTTCCAACTGTAGCTCCTTGGCCCTGAGATTCAAGAGTTCAAAACTGGTGCACTATACTAGACTAGACTAGAAGTATAGTACATCGCACTACTAGTTGAGAAAAGTAGTACTAGTACTGCTACAGTACGAGTACGTACTCCTCCGTCACATAATGTAAGACATTTTTTGACACTAGTTGGCGTGTACAAAAAATTGCAAAAACATACCCAAAATTTCTTAATCCACGCAAAAAACTACTACCTGGTGCCAAAAATTTCTTACTAGTGCTATTATTTACAGTATAATGCAATCCCATAACGTTCCATAATGCTAGTACTAGTAGTAAATAATAGCCTCACCCCTTCGCTGAGGAACGATCTATAGTTGGAAGGGACGAGGCCCTGCGGTTACTACGCTCTTATCTCCTCCTCGCCAGTTCCCCTCCCCCGAAGAGAAGGCAGTTTGTTGCTGCTCCCATGGATTCGCCAGGCGGTTCTCCTCCTCGTCGGGGCTGGGAGACCTTGGACGACGATCCTCTGGGAGAAATCACACGCTGCTCCGACGTCCTCACCGCCGCAAGACTCGGCGCTTCCTGCACCAACTTTTTCAAGACGTTGCTTAAACAGGCTTGGGAAAAGGCCATGCATGTTGGTCTTCCATGTGTCCTCGAGGAGAAGGTTCTTCTATGGGACAATCCTTTGAATAGTCCACCGCTCCCTGGCCATGGTTGCACGTTGACTCCGCTAGAGTTGCTGACGTTGAGAGGTAGTCGGATTTTGTCCGATGAGCAGGTCAGTAATGGAGTTTGATCATGTAGTACTTAGTTATTCCATTTCCATCCCGTAATTTCTCCGCTGCCCACCGTCTTATATATAGGTCTGGGTCGGTGCCAACGAAGATTGGCTTGCATACCTCCGGCTGGATACCACCATCATTTTGCACAACATCCATAGCAGTGCGACCGTTCTGATAGACCCCTTCTCTACCATTGGGATCGGCCTTCCGGACTGGCCGGGCTTGAATACGTATGATGATGCCTACATGAGATTGAAGAAGATAGCAATTGCGGACCCGCTGACAAAGCGACATGGCTACGACGATTACTATCACATCGCGGTGTTTGACATAAGGATTGCCATCAATGCAAGAGGCAGTAACGGCAGAGGCTGGCGCATGTTGGCGGCGGCATATTTGTACCCCTACACGTTCGAAGACGTCGTGCGCCATCTAGGCCGCATCTTCGCCGTGACAAGCTAGGGGACTTGTTTCATCTGGTTGCCATCCTACGGTACGGGAGATTACAAACGAAATGCACAAACCATCATTTGCATCCCTAACAGTACTCCATTATTTTGCAGGGACCAGTCATCCCCCGATCAAAATAAGATCGCCGATCCTGGATGTGCATTTGCATCCGCAATTTGGTCTAACCTGGAACCTTGTAGCTGACTTTGGCATATTGGGATCAACTATCTTAGTAGTCGTTACCCATGGTACCACTAATGTGCAACATGGTCACACAATCTACCATGATCGGACCGTCACCATCTACCCAGGCATTCCATTTTTTAACCCTCTCGCCTTCTCTTTCATTGTTGTACTAGTAGTATACTTAGTAGTACTAGTAGGAGTACTTTTTACCTTGGAGGATGCGTACAGCTAGCTAGGCCCTTGAAGACTTGAACCCACTAGCTGCCACCATTTTTGTTTTTCCATGTCTTACTATCTCATCCATGTAGCCAAGAGTGGCTATATATAATAAGCCGGTTATTTTACCTCCTCTATACCGGAGTAGTACTATTTGCTGCACAGTATTACTGACCGCCATATTTGAGCACAACATTATTATGCATGGACCTTGACTATGTACGTCACCATGTGTCCAGATGTGAGATGCCGCGTGTACCAGATGAACGACGCCGAGTTCGACCCCCGTGATGCTACGTGGGTGCCTAGGAACACTCTCGGAGAGTACTCGCTTTTCATCGGGGACAGCTACCCCATTGTGAAGCGGATGCCACCTTCCGTGCACGACATGGAAGGCCTGCCGTTCATGAAGCATGGTTGTGTCTTCATTGCGCACCGCCGGATGAACGACATGCTGGAACACGCTATCCCTGATTTATGCCGCTCAGCTTGGATGAGTCTCGATCGTGTGGAACCGAACTAGAAAGTTGCGACAATGATTCCCGTTGCCCACTGCTATGGATCATGCCATCCATGAAGAACACCCGGGACTGGAACCTGGAGGAGGACATGTATCCCATCTATAACGTGTAAGTGGAGTACGGTAATTGTGAATGGTAGCGCTGTGAATATATGTGGACTAGTCGTGCACAAATTTATCACATGAATTGGAGATGAACTTGTGTGGCATACTGGCATTTGTCCTTTAGAATTTATTACTAGTAAATGTGTTATGTGTACGCGCAACTTGTGTGGTTGTTGCACGGGCTCCAACATGCTCTTTGAGAAAAAAAGGTGGCACAGCTTTGGATATACGTGACGTGGCGGCATCATACAGTAGCATCGTTCACTATAGTTGTAGTACACTCCTACTAGGACGACAACTCCTATAAAACCTTGCGCTTGGCTCTTTGCCTCTTCAGGAGGTTCAACAGTTCGTACTCGTGTGAACCTTGCACTTGGCTCTTCGCCTCTTCGGAGGGTCCAACAATGATGATACTACAGTACAATATGCTTCTAGAAATCTGACACTGATTGAACTGTTGCACGTCTACCGCGAGGGCGAGGGTGAGGGCGAGGGAGAGGGAGAGGGAGAGGGAGAGCATGCTGTAGTCAAAACCCTCTCCTCATCCTGCGAACCACCACGCGCGTGGGCGAGGGAGAGGCGTAGTAAGCAAGCTTATCCTCATTCGGCGAGTTGACGGGACACATCAAAGCAGTACTTGTACTAGTAGTCCATACTGCGTCCTTTCCGATTAATATGGCTTAATTTTAAACAAGAAAAATACACTGGCGGTCAACGTATGTAACAATATGCTCTTTACGGTCAATAGTATAGTTTTGCGGTGATTATACGATCACTAGCTCATCGTAGAGCACCGTATTGCACCCTACTGACCGGCCATATAGTCGATGTCGCACTTTGTTGACTGGTTAAATTGTCACCTGGTTTCTGGGTCCCACCTGTCAGTTGGCAGAGCAAAGAAATCAGTTAAACAAAACTTTACGCAGGCGCGACACGAGTCTAACCCTTGCGTGCGAACCGCCCTGGATGTGTATGTGAGTGCATGCACGTATACTCCCTCGGTCTTCCAACAAAGAGTGTACATCGACTATAAAACAAAGAGTGTAGTACATGATGTACATCTACACTTCCAATGCATTTAGCCTTTAATCTAAATCGATATTGATTGACTAATGCACCAACTTGTGCTGTAGGTATAGACTACATGTCTATCCTTAATTACAGCATGCAACGGCCTTCATTTAATCTTCTTCTCTCAATGGTCGCATGCACACATAAGTCTGCTACTTTTGGGCATTAATTATGCCCTGGTCAATGTGTAAATCTCTAAATGTACAGTCTTTCACGGACGTAGGGAGTAGGTTGAGCACTTGAGCATGAGCGTGTGTGTTGCATCGTGTGCTGTGTGCCGCATGGGTGCGTGAGTGTTGCGTGCGTCCATTGTACGTGTGAGTGTTGCATGTTGCATGCATGCATGCATGCATGGGGCTTACTCCCTCCCATTGACATGTTCATATTTCAAGCTTCCTATATTCCCTCCATATGGTGATACTCCCTCTGTTCCCAAATACGGAGTAAAAGCCTTCCTCTGTTCCCAAATACAGAGTATTTGTCTTTCTATAGATTTCAACAAGTGACTAGGTTCGGAGCAAAATGAGTGAAGTGAGCGTAGAGGCATAGGGATACTATAGAAAGGAAGTCCTCGCGATCCATTATTCCCCATCTCGGTCAGAGAGAACTATTCAACTAGTCTTCACAGTGAAGTGACAATACACGCTGCAGCAGATGGGACACGTAATTAATAAGCTGAACCAGCGTGTTGGTGTTACTAAATCAGCCTTACCCAGTACTGCCATCATGTTTGCCAGTAGAGCACGCTTTCGCAAATACGCCTACGAACCTCTGTCCTCCATTAACAGACATATGGGCCCTCTTGTGGTAGACCCACATGTCATCGGTGTAACTATTTACACTCCGAAGGACGGTATATCCTGGTAGTAGTACTAGTAGAATTGAGATTTAATGCACTTTCTTCCCCGTCTTCCACTCTTCTTCCTCCTCTCTTCCCCATCGTCGGCCGCACACCATTTACCCCTGCTCACTGCTCGCCCGCCCGTGCCATCTTCCTTGGTAGCTCGCGCGTACCATATCCCCCAGCTCACTGCTCAGCCACACGAGGAGAAGCTTCTTCGCTCGCCCACCCGAATCCACTTCCCCGCTGGCTCGCAGGCACCGAAAACCCCAATGGCAGAACTGACTAACACAAAGAGCCGCGATTGGAATTCCCTCCCTGATGTTCTCTTGGAGCAGATCTGTAGTCGTATGGACCTACTCAGCACCGTCCGTTTGGTCGCATGCTCGGTGTCTTTGTACCGTCTACTCGTCTGCAACTGGCCGACTCTTTTCAAGACACCCTGCTTGCTGATGCCCGATCCTTGCAGGTGGCCCAGACACCGACTTGACGATCCTACAAAGGTTGCCGTGGTGCCCCTCGACATGCTACCACTACCCGTCCACCTGTCCTTCATGCGCGGCCACTACTGGGAAGGCATGAAGGCCAACTAGATCGTCCTCATCCACCACTCCAGTAGTCCGTGGCGTCTCGTGGATATCTACACCTAGCAAAAGATCAACGTTCCATCGTTGGATACCGCCACCATCGAGCCTCGCGGCCCGCCGGACACTCCTGCCTACTACGCACGAGATGCATCAAGCTTTTGGCTCGACCTCTGTTTGCAGAAAGTTGTAATCTGCGAAGTGCCCACACCATCAGAAGACTACATGGATTACAAGCTCATTGCCTTGTTCGGCATGGGATTAGTCTATCCGGAATCCGGTCGCCATACATGGTTATGGCTCATCATCAATCATGTTGAGGCAACATTTCTGTCTGATGCGATAGTGCATGATGGCATCGTTTACGCGGTCGACGCACATATTGGCTGCCTATACTGGTGGAATCTATCGTCGTGTAATTGTTCTATCTCATCTCATCTTTACCTTATGAATACGACTGCCTGTTCATTTGTTACAAATTTAGAATACATAGCATGTCTATAACCACATCATTGCTATATGTTCCTCTCATTTCCTAGATTTTTATGACCACACATGTTATTGTTAGAGTTGATATGAGAACAATTGGCATCTAATGATTGTTAGAATACATATTATGAGCATAACATCATGATTGCTATATGTTACTCTCGTTTACAAGATTTTTATAACAACGCATGTTATTGCTTAGAGTTGATATGAGAATAGTAGTAGTAAGTGCTATGGTAGAATATGAGTAGGCACTGTCATAGTTGTTTTCCTCTCATTGTTACATGATGTTTGAACCATGACATATTGCTAGAATATGAAAGCCATTCACTTATTTTTTTAACTTGGGGTATGATTATGACCACGTCATTGCAATTCTCTGTCTATAATATGTGTCACTGTTATAATAAACTTAATTCCACACATACTCTGAACATGATTGTTTATTTTCGTCCTTTTGGTCTCCAATTTGAATTGTTGCAGCAGACGCAAATGCGTTGGCCTTCATGATTCCAGGACCTGGAATCATACCAGCCGATGGGTGGTTGTTTATCGCTCATTCAGCTGACGGCGGTCATTTGATGCTCATTTGCACGTACCAAATTGACCAAACCATTACATCAAACCACATGCAGTACAATGCATGGGGCGTTCGTGACATTGATGGCTGTGGCTGCTTCGTGTTCGAGAAAGATCCCAGCTCTGTTGGGCCAGGTGTATTCAACTGGAGGCGGTTTACAGCCTCGGCAACCACTCCTTGTTCCTCGGGCTCAATTATCTGATCATCCAACCAATCATCGATCATATCACCGGCGATGATTACCGTGCTATGCAACTTCCATTCGCGAGGGGGGACTGTGTTTACACATCATACCATGGGTTTCATGAATCACCATATCCAGAGATTCGTCGACACAGCTTGTTGCCAGATAATCTTCAGTGTGTGAAAGGCATCAAGCTTCCATGCGATGGATGGCTTTTGCAAACCCGACATACGGCAATGTGGTTCATGCCAACAGCAAATATGCACAACTTGATTCGTGCTGATCTAGACTGAGCCATGTATTCTGCTGCTGTAACACGACCCTCTTTTGTTGGATATTATGTACTATTGTTAGTTTGAAGCACTCCTCTGGTTTGAAGGATAGATACCTTCCTGGGATCAAGTGCATCCTAACTCACCTGCGTAGGATGTACTGATAATGATGATGGAGATGCTGTGTAGAAGCCATATATATATATATATATATATATATATATATATATATATATATATATATATATATATACAGACGATCTATTCTGCTAATATTAGCAGAATAACTATTCTGCACACCACTTCGGCACTGCACGCTCAACAGAAGCGCACTGCATCATTTTGACGACGAGCACTGCAATAGAGAATAGTGAACTTCGCGTCGGAAAAAATTGCACGCAGTGTTTTTTCGGTACTGTTTTCACTCTAATTTGTTGATTGTTTATCGGAACGGGGCGTATAATATACCATTGAAAAGCTACGGATTAGGCGCAACTTCGCTATGTTGAACACTTTTCGAGATTCCTCGCGGTTTAAGAGCAGTTTCAAAAACGGCGCGGCGGATGACGAGTGGTAGCGAACGTATTTTTGTGATTTTTCTAAACCGCTTGTCGGAATGAAGCAAATGATACGCCGTTGGATAGATATCGTCGAGGCGCATCTTTTCTATATATAAATCTTTCTCTAATTCGTTACGGTTTAAGAGCAGTTTCAAATTTACTAAATCGCGGAATTCTGTTTTTCAAAAAAAATCAAATTTTCGGTACTGTTTTCGCTCTAGTTTTTGAACCGTTTGTCGAAACGAGGCGTATGATACGTCGTTGGAAAGCTATGGACAAGGCGCAACTTTCATATGTAAGAATGGTTTTGAGATTCCTTACGGTTTTTAGTTAATTTTGAAAATCGTGCGGCTGACTACGAGAGGCAGCGGCCGTTTTTTTGTGAAATTTTCACAAACCGCTGGTCGAAATGATTCAAATGATACGCCGTTGGAAAGATATCGACGAGGCGTAACTTTTTTATGTAGAACACTTCCGCTAATTCCTTACGGTTTAAGAGCAGTTTCGTTTTTACAAAAATACGGACACTCTGTTTTTTGCGACATCTAAATCATCGTGTGCACTGCATCAGACAGGTAGTACACTGTTTCAGAATGAAAACCGCACTGCATCTGATAGATTGAAAATTGTCATGCATACGCGACGAACGAAGTGCACTGCTTCAGATAGATGAGTGCACTGCTTCAGACCGAAAGCGCACTGCATCAAAATGGAGCGAAAATCATCGTGTGTGTACGCGACAACGAAGTGCGCTGCATCAGATAGATCAGTGCACTACTTCTGACCGAAACCACACTGCACCAAACAGAATGAAAATCATCGTGTGTACGCAACAACGAAGTGCACTGCAACTCCCAATGCAATTTTACTTTCGTGTGCACTCCAATAAGGGAACCACAACTTTTTTAACAATGAACTACAGTAATTTTGAAAAATGTACTTCTTCGGTTCACCGAGCGCACTGCTTTTTACAAAGATACAAAGAAACGATTTTACAAACTGAGTAATCCACACAAAAATAGTCCCTTTTTATGTCTCCACATTACAATCACACACAAAGTACAACCCAACTTCATTTTTTTGTTTCGCATCACCAAGTGCACCCCAAAGTAGTTTTATGGCGAACTTCATGAGAGAAGAAAGTGAGCTTCAAACCAGACATAAACATTGCTTTTATTACGCAGCTACATAGCAAAATTACCATCCATTCTTACAACAAAATGCACTAGGCAGTGCCCTTTTTCTCTCCTCGTTTCTCATAAACAACAAAATGAACTTCAAATGAACGTCGATGTTCTCTTCTGTTTCTTACTGGACACACTTCTTTCTTAAGTAAACTAAACTGCACATTGACACAAACAAAACACCAACGAACCACAAAGCGAACCTCTTCTTTTGAGTAAACTGCATAAGACGCAAACTAAATCCAACAAAAAACACGTGTGGCCTGCACCGCGGCAGTCGGTCGCTCTGGCCACAAAATTTGCCAAGGGAGATACATGTGCTCTCATCGCCGGTGAGGGGAAGGAGGAGTTCGGGTGCTGCTCCACTACCACGGCGATGTCCGTGCAGGTTGACAGGGCAGAAATCGCCAAGGATCTGCAGCTCGTTGCAGGGAGGTGTTTTTGCCCGGAATCTAGTGATGGTTACCCTGCCGCTGAACCGCACTGCACACACGGCCGTCTTAGGACAGTGGCGCCCACCCAAAACGAACTGCAGTGCATCAGCGGGGTGGAATCTCACTACCACGGACATGCGTGGTGGCCACGGACTTGGCCATTGACCTCGCCGTCGATGGCAGTGAAAGGGCGCATGGCCTGGGAAGGAGGGAAGGGAGGTGAGGGGTGGCGCAATGGCCATGGCTCGGCAGATCCCGTGCACACCCGATGAAACTGGGGAGGGGTGGGGCACAGGCGAGCCCGGAGAGGTGGTGGCGCGTGCTGTGGGAGGTGGTGGCCTGGCAGATCCTTTGCTGGCGCGGTGAGGAGCAGGGGCACGGCGGGCGAGAGGCTGGGGCAGTGCCGATTTGCTTGCTGGGTGGGCCGTTGCTCACGATGGTGGTGGATCTGCCCCTGGTGACGCGGATCTGGATGCGATAAGGCGGATGCGGCTGCCGACGACATGGGAGGTGAGGTGGAGGGATTTTCCATGGGAAGCAGCAGCGGGGACACGAAGCTTGGGAGGTGGCAGGGTCGTCGGCGCTGGGGGCGTGCTACGAGCACTCACGCACTGGACTGCACGTCACCGAGGGGGTGTGCTGCAGCCGTCGCGGCGGCCCTCGCCGATGAAGTGGCGCGCTGACTTGAGCGGATCTCGTCGGAACATGCGGCGATGGTGTCGCCGTGGCCCGTAGGGCTTGGATCCATCGACGGGAGAGTCGCCCGGCATGGGGAGGCGTGGGCGCATCGGGGGGGATCCGCGCCGCGTGGGGCAGTTTGCCGGCCAGGGTCGTGACACGCGGTGGCAGTTGGCCTGTCTAAGTGCGGCCTGGATGTGGTCGAGGTTGGTCATGGGGTGGTGAGGGAGGAGTGGCAGGGGTTGGTGGATCAGGCCACGAGGTGGCCGGGAGGAAGGTGGAGGGGATCGGGGAAGGAAGAAGGTGGGGAGGGGAGAATATGGTCGTGGGAAGAGGTGGGTGGGGTGGGCCGGTGGGAAGAGGTGGGATCGGGGAAGGAAGAAGGTGGGTTCAGTGGGCTAGACGGGGTGTTAGCAGAATAAGGTTTTTGGTATGCAGAATAAGACTTAAGGGGTGTTATCATAATAGACCCACCCTATATATATATATCAGTTAGGCTTCAAGTGCGTACTTGTTAGTTAAACCTATGTATAAATTGTGACACTAAATACGACTAGTAAGTAGTACAGTAGCAGTACTAGTATACGTCGGTCAAATTATTCATCATGTCCACACATTGAATTGACGTGACAACACGCTGCGCGTGAGGTGACACAAGAATCCCGGCGGCGTGTTCGGGTATTCTGGACTTCAGATTTGGAGTACCACTTATCTGTCGAAATCTTTCATCATTCACTTAAAACAGTCGATTGATCATACATTGAGTACCATATAACTGGAATTACCGATGCAAGTCAAAGAAGGATTGGCCGGTGCTGCCGGCTGGCGTCAAGTTTGATCCCACGTATCAGGAGCTGATCGAGCACCTTGAGGCCAAAGTGAGTGCTGACAGCGCGAGATTCCAGTCTCTCATCGATTTGTTCATACCAACCATCGACAGCGAGCACGACATATGCTACACCCAACCCGAGAAACTTCCAGGTAAGACACCGATCGGCTGTCTACTTGCACAAACATATTCCTTTGTTTATAGCTCTATTTTTATTTTTAGACGCAGACCTGGTGAAGCAATTACAATTTGACAGTTAATAAAATGTGAAACAAGTGACTGCAACATGCCAAAGATGTTATGAAAATGCCAACTACGTACACTAAAACTTGTATTCCACAATACTGCATGTATCACACTGAGTGGCCTAAGGAAGCATTTCTTCCACCGCAATTCCAGGGCGTTCAAAAGGGGTACGTGGACGCATCGCAAGATACAGTCGGAGTGCGGCATGCACGCGATGTGGCACAAGACCGGCAATACCTTGCCGGTGATGTTCAACGGCCGACAGACGGGCAGTAAAAAAGGTTCTGGTGCTGCACGCCAACAAGAACTTCGACCAGCAGAGGACCAACTGGGTGATGCACCCGTACCACCTCGGGGACCTGGGGCAAGAGAAGGAGCGGGAGCTGGTCCTCTGCAAGATTTTCTACCAAACGAACACTAGGGCCAGGAGTAAAAAGATTATAAGTTAGTTTGGTATTGGTAGTTGTACTACCTTGTCATCCGCAAGTTGGTATTGTTGTTAACGATCTTTTTGTATGAACTTGCATTTGCTTCCAACCATCATGCCGAGGGTCGACATGGATATAAGCTGAATCATTTGTTTCGAAACGAATTTTCAGGCACCTGATTTTTATTTGATGGCACCTGCCGTTCGAATTCCCAATTCTCCATTTTTTTGAAACAAGTGCATGCACTTATTATCACGATAAAAAAACAATATCCGTGCTGCATCCTAGTTATTAGTCTGTACTTGCAGAATTCTCTCGTTTATTGAGCACCTATATTGTTTTTTCAGGTCGAGCAAGTTTCAACTGGGTTGTAGACTGCCCATGGTTAGTTTTGTTTTTAACAGGCCCAACCCATAACGACAACGGGGCACAAAGATCCAGCAGGTATCTACTGGCCTCTGGCCCGCCAGCGTTAGTTATATTTTGTCTTAGAACATCCGCAGGCAGTTTTTTTACTGAATCAAACACACAACCCAGTTCTATTTTCCTCTTGAAACGCATGTCCTACATCCATTTTCTAATCTCTACCTATAGTTTTACTAGTTCATATACACGTATCATTATATTGAAAACACATAAAATTCCCTTTTCATATTTACATCCTTATTTTTGTTGTTTTTTCCCACCCAGCGCTGATTTTTTTACCACTGGTTTTCCCTTAAACCAACTCAATTGTCCCACGTCTTATTTGCTTACAAAAACAAAATGATTTTTTGGCAAATCAATAAGTTCTTAAAAAAATGTTTATAATTTCGGGATTACAACAGTTCGGACTCCACCGAAATATGCAAAATAAGGTTGACCTTTTTGATCGTGGTCCTAGGCAGAAAATGGCTGCAATAAATTACTTAAGAATTAGCAAATGGGCTTCAAATTATAAAAAGTAGCAAATGGGCTTTATGTTGTCTGCCACAGATTTGGAGGCTGACTTGTTGGCCTACTAAGTTTATGCGTAGACAAGGTTTATCAAAAAAGAAACTTAGTCAACAATCGACTCTACCAGCGTCAGACCGTTAGATGTCAATCTAACGGCAATCGTGCTTCTTCAGTCTCTGATCTTCCTTCCCCAGCCGCCCAAACCAGCGCCGTCGAAATCGCTTGCTCCCGCCTCCCGTGGCCGGCAGTGCTGCTGGGCAGGCCTCACGGCCCCATCATACTCACATCCCTGGCCTGTCTATCCCTCTACTCACCCACACCTCCTGTTATTTTTCGGCGACGGCAACCGAACCAGTCAACCCTCGTACTCTCCACCGAGTGGGCAGCCACTGCCGTGTCTTCCCCGGCTCCGTGTCGTTCCCTTCGTAGGCCTCGCCTTCGTCCACTGTCCTGGTGCTCTCGGCGCAGCATGGTCAACTATGTCCATCCAACGGCCGTAGTGCTTCTTCAACCTCTGGTCTTCTTGCCCCAGCTGCCCAAAGCAGCGCCGGTCGTGCCGCATGCTCCTGCCTCCCGTGGCCGGCTGTGCTGCCGCGGAGGCCTCACCGTCCCCGTACTACTCCCACCGCTAGCCAGGCCATCTCTCCACTCACCCACTCCCCCTGTTATTCTGCGGCGACGGCAGCCTCACACCACAGCCGAACCAGTGAATCCTCGTACTCCTCTCCGCGTGGGCATCCACTGCCGCGTCTTCCCCGGCTCTGCGTCGTCCCCTTCCTAGGCCTCGCCGTCGTCCAGCGCCGTGGTGCTCTCGGTGCGGCGTGGTTAATGTGGTCAACCATCGACTTCCATCGGAAGAGTACTGTACATGGAGAGGCTGACAGCTGGGTCCCACGACAGCCGCAAGGAAGTGCCTCCTTATTATGCGCAAAATAATTATTCCTCCACCTGACAGCAGGGACCCACCAGACGGGCCACCTGTATTTCACAAAAAAAAATGTTTCCCCCATGACAGCTGGGACCCACCAGATGGGCCACCGTATTTCGCAAAAAAATGTTTGCCCCTGACTGCTGGGACCCACTGGACGGACCACCGTATTTCGCGAAAAAAATGTTCCCCCCGCTGTCAGCTAGGACCCACTGGAAGTGCCTCCTTATTACGCACAGAAAAATGAATACCCCCCCTGCTAGCTGGGACCCACCATGGTGGGAGGCTGACTTGTGGGCCTAATAAGTTGACGGGGATGGAGGGCTTTGTCAACTTAGTCAATATGAACGATTCTAGCTCCAGTGACCGTACGATGTCCATCCAATGGCCGTCGTGCTTCTTCAATCTCTGCTCTTCCTGCTCCAGCCGCTCAAACAAGCGCTGGCGGGACTGCCTGCTCCCTCCTCCCCGCGGCCGGCTGTGTTGCCGCGGAGGCCTCATCGCCCCACCGTGCTCCCATCGCTGGCCTAGCCATCCCTCTACTCACCCACCTGCTGTTATTCTCCGGCGACGACAGACGAACCAGTAAACCCTCGTACAATCGTACTCCTCTCCGCGTGGGAAACACCGCCGAGTCTTCCCTGCCTCCGTGTCGTTCCCTTCCTAGGGCTCGCCGTCGTCCACCGCCCTGGTGCTCTCGGCGCGGCCTGGTTAACGTGGTAAACGACCGACATGCATCTGAAGTGGATTGTACGTGGAGAGGCCGACAGCTGGGTCCACGGCCGCACGCAAGCAAATGCCTCCTTATCACGCGCAAAATAATGATTCCTCCACCTGATATCGGGGACCCACCGAAAGGGCCTCTGTATTTCGCAAAAAAAACGTTACCGCCGCTAACAGCTCAGACCCACCAACTATATTTTCGCACGCAAGGAAGTGCCTCCTTATTACGCACAAAAAAATGAATACTCCCCATGTTAGCTGGGACCCAGTATAGTGGCAGGCTGACTTGTGGGCCTACTAAGTTGACGGGGATGGAGGGCTTTGTCAACTTAGTCAATATGTACGATTCTAGCTCCAGTGACCGTACGATGTCCATCCAACGGCCGTAGTGCTTCTTCAACCTCTGGTCTTCTTGCTCCAGCCGCCCAAACCAGCGCCGGTCGTGCCTCGTGCTCCTGCCTCCCGTGGCCGGCTGCGATGCGGCGGAGGCCTCACCGCCCCTACTACTCCCACCGCTGGCCAGGCCATCCCTCTACTCACCCACACCCCCTGTTATTCTGTGGTGATGGCATCGTCACACCGTAGTGAACCAGTGAACCCTCGTACTCCTCTACGCGTGGGCATCCACTGCCGCATCTTCCCCGGCTCCACGTCGTCCCCTTCCTAGGCCTTGCCATCGTCCATCGCCCTGGTGCTCTCGGTGCGGCGTGGTCAACGTGGTCAAGGAATGTCTTCCATCAGACGTGGACTGTACGTGGAGAGGCTAACAGCTGGGTCCACGGCCACAACAAGGAAGTGCCTCCTTATTACGCGGAAAATAATGATTCCTCCACCTGACAGCAGGGACCCATCAGACAGGCCACCATATTTCACGAAAAAAACGTTTCCCCCTGACTGCTGGGGCCCACCAGCTACACCTTCGCATGCAAGGAAGTGCGTCCGAGAAAAAAACAACGATTCGCCCCCCTGACTGCTGGGACCCACCAGCTACATCTTTGCACGCAAGGAAGTGCCTGACAGTTGGGACCCACCTGGTCGAAGCGTACGTAGCGTTGTCATTCTGGTCGCAAACGTGTACGTACATATATACTGGTCGATGTAGAGGCGCGCATGTGTTGTAGTAGAGGCGCGTACGTGTCGTAGTAGAGGCACGCACGTAGCATGTACACGCACGTACAACAGACAATGTGCAAGAAAGAAAATACCGCCACGTATGTGTACATACAGGCGGGGTCTCGAACGCCTACTCGCGTATACGTACGGCCAGGGCTCATGTACATAGCTGGGTCAGAACGAAGAAATAACATCGTCGTCGTGTTCATGGGGAGGCAACGGAATGCGTCGTGTTCATGGGGAGGCAACGGAATGCGTCGTGTTCATCGGGAGGCAACAGAACACGTGGGATCCAACCGGCTGGGTCAGAACGAAATGCGTGGTCGTGTTCATTGGGAGGGCTTGGACGGAACATGCGATGGAAACGAGGCCTGGCGTACCGCAGAACGGAGGAAATGACCTTGTGTTCGACCGGCCACGTTCGAAACAGGATCCTGTTCATCGGGAGGGGTGTGGCGTACCGCAAAACGGAGGAAACGGACCTCCTATGGTCGAAGCGGGGGTCCTGTTGATCGGGAGGGGTGTGGCGTACCGCAAAACAGAGGAAACGAACCTCCTACGATCGAAGCGGGGTCCTGTTGATCGGGAGGGGTGTGGTGTACCGCAAAATGGAGGAAACAGACCTCCTACGGTCGAAACGGGGGTCCTATTGATCGGGAGGGGTGTGGCATACCGCAAAACGGACGAAACGGACTTGTGTTGGAGCGCTACGATCGAAACGGGGGTCCTGTTCATCGGGAGGGGTGTGGCGTACCGCAAAACGGGACTCCACGGGATACTATTCATCTCCACCGTCGACCTCCTCCAGCCTCCACGGGCTACCGTTGACCTCCTCCAGCCTCCACGGGCTCCTGTTCATCCAGCCTCCACCGCGCGCTACTCCACCGGCTGCTGTTCAACCACCCCTACATGGGCACCCCTCCACCGTCTACTGTTCATCCAGCCCTCCACACCACGGGGTCCTGTTCATCCAGAGGCAACGCCACTGCTCACTGTTCATCCAACCCCCCCCACAATGCTCACTGTTCATCCAATCGATCGGCTTCAGTTAGCAGCAGTAGCAAAGGAATCACTCGATCGGGTTCTGTTAACAACCATCGATCGATCGCTCGGGTTCAGTAACGCGTAGCCTGCAGTGCAATCGCTCGGATTCAGTTAGAGCCCAACGCCTCGCTCGGGTTCAGTTAGAGCCAACGCCTCGCACACACGCGCACACGTGTACGAGAGAAACGTGCATCGCTCGCCCCCAACCACCCACCGTAACCGGGAACTCCCCGAAATTTTCCTCGCCCTCGCTTCTACCACGTTTTTTTCCGTCATGGACGGCCCAAAGAATGTCATGCAGCTGCGTCTCCGGCCCGCCCAGGACGAAAAGCCCATTTTCTGTCATGATTTTTTGTCATAGAAGTAGGAGCCCACCACATCTATGATGATACTGGGTTTTGTCACAATTATCGTCATAGAAGTGTCATATGTATGACAGAAAAAAAAATCGTTCGGCCCAAAATGTCACGGATGTGTCCTTTTTTTGTAGTGTGGTATATGATGAATTGCAGACTGCTGCTGCTGTATGATGAGTTGCTATGAGCTGCTGCTGCTGCTATATGATGCTTTCAGGTGGTGCTGCTATATGATAATAACCAGCCACTTGGACCATCGAATTTCAATAAATAATTGTTCTTCATTTAAATGTGGGTCATGCGTTCTTCGTTTAAATTAGGCAATGGGATCTCTATGGAAAACATTGACCAAATTAGATTGTGCCAAGTAGATGGTATCTTTGTATTTGCATTTTGAGCAAATTGTGATGGTCTATTTTCCTATCATATTAATTACTGCACTTGGTTCAATTTGTGATGTTTGCAAGTTAAATTAATTTCCATACGGGCAGCAAAATGAAAAAAATACAATGCAATCTAGACTTTCCACTAATCATACCAAAGATAAGCTGAAAACACAATGAAAAGAACTGGTTGGCTTATTACATGGAGCTTATATTCACATGTGCTTATTTTCTTATGATAACTCGTAATAACTGTCCCTAAGAAACTTGGCTAATAGAACTGGCATACAAATAACATGTCACGATGATTGCAATGGAGGAGTGACATACCATAGCACACTGTATAGGCTCACCGCCACCTCTCCTTTTTTGCGATGTTCCATGAAATTGCCACATACATCTTGTACTTTTTCATTATGTAACCCTATCTGGAAGTTGACACGGCTAATTTCAGACATCTCTACATGATACTACATTGCATATCCATTGCGCATATTTAAACCACCAATTAACGATTATGTGCGTACCATAAACTAGCCATGACTTTGTATGCTGGACTAGCAGGCACTCTAAGGGAGCCTAATGTAGTGCACTGGAATTCCTACATGCCACCTATGATTTTGTGTAATGTACTGCCCCTGTTCCTAAATATATGTCTTTGTAGAGATTCCAGTATGGAACACATACACATGTATATAGATGCATTTTCGAGTGTAGATTCACTCATTTTGCTCCGTATGTAGCCTATAGTGGAATCTCTAGAAAGACTTTAGGAATGGAGGTACGAGGTAGTATCCTGTATGACATCTACATATCTAATTTAGCAGCCAGTAGTAGAAATCATTGTCTGCACAAAGGGATTACTGGTCGAAAATCCTAGCAAAGCACGCTAGCAGGCACAGAACAATACAAGAGAGATAGAGACGTGCTTACAAGATCATAGCAATGCCTTAGTCAAGGATCTTAGTTGGCCAAGCTGTTAGATCCAGAAGAAACATCATCCTTGTAGTTTTTGCCAGCTGCATAACAGGTAACAGCGACCGGTTAGTATATTTGAAGTACATCGGGCAGGTGATGCTGGACGGGTTTAAAGGTGACAAGTACCTAGGCCGTGGCGGGTGCTTGGCATCTCTCCAGACGGTGGTAATCAGGTTAGAAACGTCAAGGGTGATGACGCTGCGCTGGTGTTGGGGTCCGGTAAGGAGATCTAGAACCGTCGAGTAGGGTGTTTGTGGAGCGGCTCCGGTAGGGTGGACTACGGTGTGGGCGAAGCGGATCTATGGCCGTGGACAAGGGCGTAGGTGAAGATGCTCCGGTGGTTGGGTTAAGGATGGTGTCGACGATGCGGATCTGTGGCCGTGGACGGGGCGTCAGAAGCTGCTCCGGTGGTTGGGTTAAGGATGGTGTCGATGTTGCGGATCTGCATCCGTGGACGGGGCGTCAGAAGCTGCTCCACTGGTTGGGTTAAGGGTGGTGTCGACAATGTGGATCTGCGGCCGTGGATGGGGCGTCAGAAGCTGATCCGGTAGGTTGGATGAGGGTGCGAGGAAGCGGATCTGAGGCCGTGGACTTGTGAGTTGGCAAAGCGGCCCCAGTAGGGTTGAGAATGGTATAGGCGAAGCTACTCCGGTAGGGTTGACGATGGTGTCGGCGAAGCGGCTCTGGTAGGGTTGAGGAAGGTGTCGGCGAAGGGGCTCCGGTAGGGTTGAGGAAGGTGTCGGCGAAGAGGATCAGAGGCCGTCGACGGGAGTGTCGGTGGGGTGGCTCCGAGGGGTGTGGACGAAGCGTCTCCGGTGGGGAGTACGAATGAGCCGCTGCAGATGCGCGGCGGTTGACAAGAGTACCGGCAAAGCAGTTCCGGCGCCGTGGACAAGGCCGAAATTGAATGGGCTGTGGTACAGTGGTGGATGAGCAGTCTACTTGTTTCTAGGGGAGGTGGGATGGGTAGATGCGGCCGCAGAAGCAGATCCGACGAGGTGGACACCGCTGGCAGTGAATGGGCTATGGTACGCCGGTGGATGAGCAGTCTAGGGTTTCAAGAGGGGAGGGGAGAAAGGGCGATGAAGTACGGACGACGTGATGTAAGATGCTCTGGTGCTGTGGCGTTAGTCATTTTTGCGGGAGGGGGAGAGGAAATGGGGGTGCCCTGTAGTGGGGGGGGGGGGAACCAGAAGTTACCAAAGCAGCCCCGACCTATCATGTAGATGAGGGCGGTATTGTAACTGTTGGTCTCCGTGCACCAAGGACAACAGGGGGATTTCGCATGCTAAAGACTAAGGTGGCGGAAATTTTAGAAGGAGGCGGGAGATTTTGCCGCCCGCGAGATCGTTCGTATCCAGTTTCAACTAATTTTGGACCATGCTAGCGGGAAGGTCATGCTAGGCTATGTACACGGGGCACGTGTCAGTAGTTAATAACTGGTGTGAAGTCCACCGTAGAAAAAAGACAATAACTCGGGATGATGCGCTGATAACTTGGACGTTCACATGGGCGCGGCCAATCATACGGGTGTAGTGGCGCATTCACAAAAAAGGGATCAAACGCTCAGCCTATGTATTTCTCATGTAAATAGATAATTTAGTGCCACTGGTTATTTACTTTAAACATAATGCATTGACGTGTTGGTGTAGAGGCGCACAAAAAGAAATGGATATTGTAGTCAGCTACTTAAAAGTGTTACCTCATATGATTACATAGCCTCCATTTCATAAATTGCGTACCCGTTGAATTCATATATGAATATTACATATATTAATTCAAAATAGAAACTTAAATCATCCAAGACTAATGAATTTGAATGCAAGAATAACAATGGTGCATGTACATGATAGCTATATTGGTTGTCTGAAGAAACATCACTATAACTTTGGCATGCACAACTGAAAAGTTTATTTAAATAGAAAAAATGTGATATGTGAGTGTCCAATCTTTATAGCGTTGAATCGATATTGTACCTTTGGCCATGATACGAAGTAGATATTGACTTATGTTCAAGCGATGCACGTCCACGATCGCTAGATAGTGATACGTGAATGAATTGTGCAATCTCTCTCACACGCATACATATCTCATTTCCCTGTGGGCATCGGAATCACACATGCGCACTTCGTGTATTTCTCTCCCTCCGTCAGGGTTAAATTTGTCTTTCTACCTCATCCTACAAGTCTCTCACACATAAACACACACGCTCTCTATGTCTAACACACCCACCCCTTTAATTCCGCCCACCCACAACCACTAATGTCTCAAAGTATAATAATGTCTCTCACACATATGCTATCTACCTATCCCTTAATATAGCTAGATATGTGTCACACAAACTCCTTCTACCTACTAGCAAGATGCCCATGCATTGCATGGAACATCAAGGTGCATTTGTATGAGGAGTTTATCTTGTGGGAGAAAAGGATGAACGAAGTAATGCCTTATTTGCAAATGCGGAGAGGGGTGTGGGTATCTTTTTGCAAAATTGCCATAGTTTCCTTCCTATCCGTCAGATATAAATCGGATGGCCTATATTACAGGATGGCAGGAACACCATCATCACCAACTCTGTTTTTTATAAGAGTAGAGATATGTGAGTGTAACTGCCCCCCCCCCACACACCCACACACCCACACTTCCCAACACCGAAGGAGTAGGGTGACACCTCGATCTTGATACTAATCTATCGACTGGCTTCTCTCTCAAACATACACACACACACACACACACTACCGGCACCGAAGGAGTAGGGTGGCACATCGATCTTGATAATAATCTATCTACTCCTCTTTCGAACACACACACACACACACATACACACACACACACTCGCTAGTTGTGCCTCTGTGCCTACCGCGCACACTCTCGATACGTCTTTTTCTCTCTCCCCCCAACAATGACAGCAGAAGGGTGGCAACTCGATCTGATCATAATCTCTCAAACATTGTGTCTCGATGCCTCGCTCGGTAGCCCCCTCGATATGTAGACTTCTCGCGCGCGCACAGCTGTAGTGACGATGACGCTGAACCCAGTGTGCCTTGTTTTTACTGGCCTCATGTGATAGTTTTCACCCTGTTTCTGTTAATTAACAAGGCAACCTTTTCTTTGTTACTACTAGTGATTCTGAAATCATTCGGGGCAGACATAAAATATATCACTTCAACCCAATTATCGCAGCAACTATTTTAAAAGAAATTAGCTAGCTGCCCGTGCGTTGCACGGAACATCAAGATGCATTTGTATGAGTAGTTTATCTTGTGAGAGAAAAGGCTGAACGAGGGAAGGCCCTATTTGCGAACGTGGAGAGACGTGTGGGTATATTTTTGCAAAATTGCCATAGTTTCTTTCCTATCCGTTAGATATAAATCCGACGGCCTATTTTGCAGGATGGCACGCACACCATCATCACCAACTCTGTGTTCTACTCCCTCCGTCCGAAAATACTTGTCATCAAAATGGATAAAAATAGATATATCTAAAACTAAATGTTGGGTAACGTAGTAATTTCAAAAAAAAATCCTATGCACACGCAAGATCATGGTGATGCATAGCAACGAGAGGGGAGAGTGTGTCTACGTACCCTCGTAGACCGAAAGCGGAAGCGTTAGCACAACGCGGTTGATGTAGTCATACGTCTTCACGATCCGACCGATCAAGTACCGAACGCACGCCACCTCCGAGTTCAGCACACGTTCAGCTCGATGACGTCCCTCGAACTCCGATCCAGCCGAGCTTTGAGGAAGAATTTCGTTAGCACGACGGCGTGATGACGGTGTTGATGATGCTACCGACGCAGGGCTTCGCCTAAGCACAGCTACGATATTACTGAGGTGGAATATGGTGGAGGGGGGCACCGCACACGGCTAAGAGATCCATGGGATCAATTGTTGTGTCTAGAGGTGCCCCCTGCCCCCGTATATAAAGGAGCAAGGGGAGGGGGCCGGTGGCCTCATAGGGTGCACCCCAAGGGGGGAATTCTACTCCTACTAGGAGTAGGTTCCCCCTTTCCTAGTCCAACTAGGAGGGGAAGGAAAGAGGAGGAGGGGAGAAGGAAAGAGGGGCCGGCCCCAAAAGCCCTAAACCAATTCGGTTTGGGCCTAGGGAGGGCGCACCCCAGACTTCCTTGCTGCCCTCTATTTCTACTAAGGCCCATGAAGGCCCATTGACCCTCCTGGCGAATTCCCGTAACTCTCCAGTACTCCGAAAAATACCCGAATCACTCAGAACCTTTCCGATGTCCGAATATAGTCGTCCAATATATCGATCTTTATGTCTCAACCATTTCGAGACTCCTCGTCATGTCTCCGATCTCATCCGGGACTCCGACCTACCTTCGGTACATCAAATCACATAAACTCATAATACCGTCGTCACCAATTTTAAGCGTGCGGACCCTACGGGTTCAAGAACTATGTAGACAGGACCGAGACTCGTTTTCGGTTAATAACCAATAGCAGAACCTGGATGCTCATATTGGTTCCCACATATTCTACGAAGATCTTTATCGGTCAAACCGCAGAACTACATACGTTGTTCCCTTTGTCATCGGTATGTTACTTGCCCGAGATTTGATCGTTGGTATCTCAATACCTAGTTCAATCTCGTTACCGACAAGTCTCTTTACTCGTTATGTAATGCATCATTCCGTAACTAACTCATTAGCTACATTGCTTGCAAGGCTTAAAGTGATGTGCATTACTGAGAGGGCCCAGAGATACCTCTTCGACAATCGAAGTGACAAAACCTAATCTCGAAATACACCAACTCAACATGTAACTTTGGAGACACCTGTAGAGCTCCTTTATAATCACCCAGTTACGTTGTGACGTTTGGTAGCACACAAAGTGTTCCTCCGGTAATCTGGAGTTGCATAATCTCATAGTTGTTGTAACAGGTATAAGTCATGAAGAAAGCAATAGCAACATACTAAACGATCAAGTGCTAAGCTAACGGAATGGGTCAAGTCAATCACATCATTCTCCTAATGATGTGATCCTGTTAATCAAATGACAACTCATGCCTATGGTTAGGAAACACAACCATCTTTGATTAACGAGCTAGTCAAGTAGACGCATACTAGTGACATTATGTTTGTCTATGTATTCACACATGTATTATGTTTCCGGTTAATATAATTCTAGCATGAATAATAAACATTTATCATGAAATAAGGAAATAAATAATAACTTTATTATTGCCTCTAGGGCATATTTCTTTCAGTCTCCCACTTGCACTAGAGTCAATAATCTAGTTCACATCATCATGTGATTTAACGCCAATATTCATATATGTATATGATTAACACCCATAATTCACATCGTCATGTGACCAGCACCCGAAGGGTTTACTAGAGTCAATAATCTAGTTCACATCGCTATGTGATTAACACCCAAAGAGTACTAAGGTATGATCATGTTTTGGTCATGAGAGAAGTTTAGTCAATGGGTATGTCACATTCAGAGCCGCATGTATTTTGCAAATATTCTATGTCTACAATGCTCTGCACGGAGCTACTCTAGCTAATTGCTCCCACTTTCAATATGTATCCAGATTGAGACTTAGAGTCATCTGGATTGGTGTAAAAGCTTGCACCGATGTAACTCTTTACGATGGGCTCTTTTATCACCTCCATAATCGAGAAATATTTCCTTAGTCCTTACTAAGGATAATCTTGACTGCTGTCCAGTGACCTACTCCTAGATCAAAATTGTACTCTCTTGCCAAACTCAAAGCAAGGTATACAATAGGTCTGGTACACAACATAGCATACTTTATAGAACCTATGACTGAGGCATAGGGAATGAATTTTCATTCTTTTTCTATTTTCTGCCATTGTCGGGTTTTGAGTCTTACTCAACTTCACACCTTGCAACACAGGCAAGAACTCCTAATTTGACTGTTCCATTTTGAACTACTTCAAAATCTTATCAAGGTATATACTCATTGAAAAATCTTATCAAGCATCTTGATTTATCTCTATAGATCTTGATGCTCAATGTGTAAGCAGCTTCACCGAGGTCTTTCATTGAAAAACTTTTATTCAAGTATCCTTTTATGCTATCCAGAAATTCTATATCATTTCCAATCAACAATATGTCGTCCACATATAATATCAGAAATGCTAGAGAGCTCCCATTCACTTTCTTGTAAACACATGCTTCTCCAAAAGTCTGTATAAAACCATATGCTTTGATCAACTCATCAAAGCGTATATTCCAAATCCGAGATGCTTACACCAGTCCATAGATGGATCGCTGGAGCTCGCACATTTTGTTAGCACCTTTAGGATTGACAAAATCTTCTGGTTGCATCATATACAACTCTTCTTTAATAAATCCATTAAGGAATGCAATTTTGACATCCATTTGCCAGATTTCATAAAATATGGCAATTGCTAACATGATTCGGACAGACTTAAGCATCGATTCGAGTGAGAAAATCTCATCGTATTCAACACCTTGAACTTGTCAAAAAACTTTTTGTGACAAGTCGAGCTTTGTAGATAGTAACACTACTATCAGCGTATGTCTTCCTCTTGAAGATCCATTTATTTTCTATGGCTTGCTGATCATCGGGCAAGTCCACCAAAGTCCACACTTTGTTCTCATATATGGATCCTGTCTCAGATTTCATGGCCTCCAAGCCATTTCGCGGAATCTGGGCTCATCATCGCTTCCTCATAGTTCGTAGGTTCATCATGGTCAAGTAACATGACTTCCAGAACAGGATTACCGAACCACTCTGGTGCGGATCTTACTCTGGAAGACCTACGAGGTTCGGTAGTAACTTGATTTGAAGCTTCATGATCATCATCATTAGCTTCCTCACTGATTGGTGTAGGAATCAAAGGAACTGATTTCTGTGATGTACTACTTTCCAATAAGGGAGCAGGTACAGTTACCTCATCAAGTTCTACTTTCCTCCCACTCACTTCTTTCGAGAGAAACTCCTTCTCTAGAAAGGATCCATCTTAGCAACGAATATCTTGCCTTCGGATCTGTGATAGAAGGTGTACCCAACAGTTTCCTTTGGGTATTCTATGAAGACACACTTCTCCGATTTAGGTTCGAGCTTATCAGGTTGAAACTTTTTCACATAAGCATCGCAGCCCCAAACTTTAAAAAACGACGACTTTGGTTTCTTGCCAAACCACAGTTCATAAGGCATCGTCTCAACAGATTTTGATGGTGCCCTATTTAAAGTGAATGCAGCTGTATCTAATGCATAAGCCCAAAGCGATAGTGGTAAATTGGTAAGAGACATCATAGATTGTACTATATCCAATAAAGTACGGTTATGACGTTCGAACACACCACTAAGCTGTGGTGTTCCATGTGGCATGAGTTTGTGAAACTATTCCACATTGTTTCAATTAAAGACCAAACTCGTAACTCAAATATTCGTCTCCGCGATCAAATCGCAGAAAACTTTATTTTCTTGTTATGATGATTTTCCACTTCACTCTGAAATTCTTTGAACTTTTCAAATGTTTCAGACTTATGTTTCATCAACTAGATATACCCATATCTGCTCAAATTATTTGTGAAGGTCAGAAAATAACGATACCCGTCATGAGCCTTAATATTCATTGGTCTGCATACATCAGTATGTATTATTTCCAACAAGTCAGTAGCTCGTTCCATTGTTCTGAAGAATGGAGTTTTAGTCATCTGCCCAAAAGGCACGGTTCACAAGCATCAAATGATTCATAACCAAGTGATTTCGAAAACCCATCTTTATGGAGTTTCTTCATGCGCTTTACACCGATATGACCCAAACGGCAGTGCCACAAATAAGTTGCACTATCATTATTAACTTTGCATCTTTTGGCATCAATATTATGAATATGTGTATCACTACAACCGAGATCCAACAAACTATTTTCATTGGGTGTATGACCATTGAAGGTTTTATTCATGTAAACAGAACAACAATTATTCTGTGACTTTAAATGAATAACCGTATTGCAATAAACATGATCAAATCATATTCATGCTCAACGCAAACACCAAATAACATTTATTTAGGTTTAACACTAATCCGGAAAGTATAGGGAGTGTGTGATGATGATCATATCAATCTTGGAACTACTTCCAACACTCATCGTCACTTCCCCTCAACTAGTCTCTGTTTATTATGTAACTCCTGTTTCGAGTTACTAATCTTAGCAACTGAACAAGTATCAAATACTCAGGGGCTACTATAAACACTAGTAAGGCACACATTAATAACCTGTATATGAAATATACCCTTGTTCACTTTGCCATCCTTCTTATCCACCAAATATTCAGGGCATTTCCGTTTCCGGTGACCATTTCCTTTGAAGTGTAAGCACTCAGTTTCAGGCTTTGGTCCAGCTTTGGGCTTCTTCGCGGGAGTGACAACTTGCTTGTCATTCTACTTGAAGTTCCCTTTCTTTCCCTTTGCCCTTTACTTGAAACTAGTGGTCTTGTCAATCATCAACACTTGATGCGCTTTCTTGATTTCTACCTTCGTTGATTTCAACATCGCGAAGAGCTCGGGAATCATTTTCGTCATCCTTTGCATACTATAGTTCATCACGAAGTTCTACTAACTTGGTGATGGTGACTAGAGAACTCTGTCAATCACTATCTTATCTGGAAGATTAACTTCCACTTGATTCAAGCGATTGTAGTACCCAGACAATCTGAGGACATGCTCACTAGTTGAGCAATTCTCCTCCATCTTTTAGCTCTAGAACTTGTTGGAGATTTCATATCTCTCAACTCGGGTATTTGCTTGAAATATTAATTTCAACTCCTGGAACATCTCATATGGTCCATGACGTTCAAAACGTCTTTGAAGTCCCGATTCTAAGCCTTTAAGCATGGTGCACTAAACTATCAAGTAGTCATCATATTGAGCTAGCCAAACGTTCATAACGTCTGCATCTGCTACTGCAATAGGTCTGTCACCTAGCGGTGCATCAAGGACATAATTATTCTGTGCAGCAATGAGGATAAACCTCAGATCACGGACCCAGTCTGCATCATTGCTACTATCATTTTCAACTTAGTTTTCTCTAGGAACACATATAAAACATAGGGAAGCAACAATGCGAGCTATTGATCTACAACATTATTTGCAAAATACTATCAGGACTAAGTTCATGATAAATTAAAGTTCAATTAATCATATTACTTAAGAACTCCCACTTAGATAGACATCCCTCTAATCATCTAAGTGATCACATGATCGATATTAACTAAACAATGTCCGATCATCACGTGAGATGGAGTAGTTTTCAATGGTGAACATCACTATGTTGATCATATCTACTATATGATTCACTCTCGACCTTTCGGTCTCCAGTGCTCCGAGGCCATATCTGTATATGCTAGGCTCGTCAAGTTTAACCTGAGTATTCCGTGTGTGCAACTATTTTGCACCCGTTGTATTTGAACGTAGAGCCTCTCACACCAGATCATCACGTGGTGTCTCAGCACGAAGAACTTTCGCAATGGTGCATACTCAGGGAGAACACTTATACCTTGAAATTTAGTGAGAGATCATCTTATAAAGCTACTGTCGAACTAAGCAAAATAAGATGTATAAAAGATAAACATCATATGCAATCAAAATATGTGACATGATATGGCCATGATCATCATGCGCCTTTGATCTCCATCTCCAAAGTACTATCATGATCTCTATGGTCACCGGCACGACACCATGAACTCCATCATCTTGATCTATATCAATGTGTCGTCACATGGTCGTCTTGACAATTGTTGCTCTTGCAACTATTGCTATTGCATAGCGATGAAGTAAAGCAATTATTTGGCGCTTGCATCTTATGCAATAAAGAGACAACCATAAGGCTTCTGCCAGTTGCCGATAACTTCAACAAAACATGATCATCTCATACAACAACTTATATCTCATCACGTCTTGACCATAGCACATCACAACATGCCCTGCAAAAACAAGTTAAACGTCCTCTACTTTGTTGTTGCAAGTTTTACGTGGCTGCTACGGGCGTAGCAAGAACCGTTCTTTCCTATGCATCAAAACCACAACGATAGTTCGTCAAGTTAGTGTTGTTTTAACCTTCGCAAGGACCGGGCATAGCCACACTCGGTTCAACTAAAGTTGGAGAAACAGACACCCGCCAGCCACCTATGTGCAAAGCACGTCGGTAGAACCAGTCTCGCGTAAGCGTACGCATAATGTCGGTCCGGGCCGCTTCATCCAACAATACCACCAAACCAAAGAATGACATGCTGGTAAGCAGTATGACTTGTATCGCCCATAACTCACTTGTGTTCTACTCGTGCATATAACATCTACGCATAAAACCTGGCTCGGATGCCACTGTTGGATAACGTAGTAATTTCAAAAATAATTCCTATGCACACGCAAGATCATGGTGATGCATAGCAAGGAAAGGGGAGAGTGTGTCCACATACCCTCGTAGACCGAAAGCGGAAGCGTTAGCACAACGCGGTTGATGTAGTCGTACGTCTTCACGATCCGACCGATCAAGTACTGAACGCACGACACCTCCGAGTTCAGCACACGTTCAGCTCGATGATGTTCCTCGAACTCCGATCCAGCCGAGCTTTGAGGGAGAGTTTCGTCAGCACGACGGCGTGATGACAGTATTGATAATGCTACCGACGTACAGCTTCGCCTAAGCACCGCTACGATATTACTGAGGTGGAATATGGTGGAGGGGGCACCGCACACGGCTAAGAGATCCAAGGGATCAATTGTTGTGTCTAGAGGTGCCCCCCTACCCCCGTATATAAAGGAGCAAGGGGAGAGGGCCGGCGGCTTCATAGGGTGCGCCCCAAGGGGGGAATCCTACTCCTACTAGGAGTAGGTTCCCCCTTTCCTAGTCCAACTAGGAGGGGAAGGAAAGAGGAGGAGGGGAGAAGGAAAGAGGGGGGCGGCCCCAAAAGCCCTAAACCAATTCGGTTCGGGCCTAGGGGGCGCACCCCACACTTCCTTGCTGCCCTCTATTTCTACTAAGGCCCATGAAGGCCCATTGACCCTCCGGGCGAATTCCCGTAACTCTCTGGTACTCCGAAAAATACCCGAATCACTCGGAACCTTTCTGATGTCCGAATATAGTCGTCCAATATATTGATCTTCATGTCTCGACCATTTTGAGACTCCTCGTCATGTCTTCGATCTCATCCGAGACTCTGAACTACCTTCGGTACATCAAATCACATAAACTCATAATACCGATCGTCACCAAACTTTAAGCGTGCGGACCCTACGGATTCGAGAACTATGTAGACAGGACCGAGACTCGTTTCCGGTCAATAACCAATAGCGAAACCTGGATGCTCATATTGGTTCCCACATATTCTACGAAGGTCTTTATCGGTCAAACCGCATAACTACATACGTTGTTCCCTTTGTCATCGGTATGTTACTTGCCGGAGATTCGATTGTCGGTATCTCAATACCTAGTTCAATCTCGTTACCGACAAGTCTCTTTACTCGTTATGTAATGCATCATTCTGTAACTAACTCATTAGCTACATTGCTTGCAAGGCTTAAAGTGATGTGCATTACCAAGAGGGCCCAGAGATACCTCGCCGACAATCGGAGTGACAAAACCTAATCTCAAAATACGCCAACGCAACATGTAACTTTGGAGACACCTATAGAGCTCCTTTATAATCACCCAGTTACGTTGTGTCGTTTGTTAGCACACAAAGTGTTCCTCCGGTAAATGGGAGTTGCATAATCTCATAGTTGTAGGAACATGTATAAGTCATGAAGAAAGCAATAGTGATACGTCTCCAACGTATCAGTATAATTTTTGATTGCTCCATGCTACTTTATCTACTGTTTTTGGCAATATTGGGCTTTATTATCCACTTCTATATTATTTTTGGGACTAACCTATTAACCGGAGGCTCAACCCAGATTTGCTGTTTTATGCCTATTTCAGTGTTTCGAGGAAAAGGAATATCAGACGGAGTCAAAACGGAACGAAATCAACTGGAGAAGTTAATTTTGGAAGGAAACCAACCTGATGGGCTTGGAGTGCACGTCAGGGGAGTCCCGAGCTGCCCATGATGGTAGGGGGTGCCCCCCTGGGCGCGCCCCCTACCTCGTGAGCACCCCGGAGGTCCACTGATGTACCCCCTGCACCCATATATACCTACGTACCCTAAAACTTCCAGAACAGAAGATAGATCAGGAGTTCCGCCACCGCAAGCCTCTGTAGCCACCAAAAACCAATCTGGACCCTGTTCCGGCACCCTGCCGGAGGGGGATCCCATCACCGGAGGCCATCTTCATCATCCCGGCGCTATCCATGACGAGGAGGGAGTAGCTCACCCTCGGGGCTGACGGTATGTACGAGTAGCTATGTGTTTCATCTCTCTCTCTCTCTCGTGTTCTCTCTTGTGTTCCCTCTATGGCACGATCTTGATGTATCCCGAGCTTTGCTATTGTAGTTGGATCTTATGATGTTTCTCCCCCTCTACTCTCTTGTGATGAATTGAGTTTCCCCTTTGAAGTTATCTTATCGGATTGAGTCTTTATGAGAACACTTGATGTATGTCTTGCCGTGATTATCTGTGGTGACAATGGGATATCATGTGCCACTTGATGTATGTTTTGGTGACCAACTTGCGGGTTCCACCCATGAACCTATGCATAGTGGTTGGCACACGTTCTTGACTCTCTGGTAGAAACTTTGGGGCACTCTTTAAAGTACTTTTATGTTGGTTGGATGAATCTGAGATTGTGTGATGCATATCGTATAATCATGCCCACGGATACTTGAGGTGATAATGGAGTATCTAGGTGACATTAGGGTTTTGGTTGATTTGTGTCTTAAGGTGTTATTCTAGTACGAACTCTTTTATAGATCGAACCGAACGAATAATTTTGAGGTGGTTTCGTACCCTACCATAATCTCTATGTTTGTTCTCTGCTATTAGTGGCTTTGGAGTGACTCTTTGTTGCATGTTGAGGGCTTGTCATATATTCTATCTATGTTATTATTGTTGAGAGAACTTGCACTAGTGAAACTATGAACCCTAGGCCTTGTTTCCTACCATTGCAATACCGTTTACGCTCACTTTTACCGCTTGTTACCTTGCTGTTTTTATAATTTCAGATTACAAAAACCTATATCTACTATCTATTTTGCACTTGTATCTTCATCTCTTCGCCGAACTAGTGCACCTATACAATTTACCATTGTATTGGGTGTGTTGGGGACACAAGAGACTCTTTGTTATTTGGTTGCAGGGTTGTTTGAGAGAGACCATCTTCATCCTACACCTCCTACGGATTGATAAACCTTAGGTCATCCACTTGAGGGAAATTTGCTACTGTCCTACAAACCAGTGCACTTGCAGGCCCAACAACGTCTACAAGAAGAAGGTTGTGTAGTAGACATCAAGCAGTTTCTGGCGCCGTTGTCGGGGAGGATAGCGCTTGAAGGTATATCTTTAGATCTTGCAATCGAATCTTTTTGTTTCTTGTTTTAGCACTAGTCTAGTTTATAAAAGAAAACTACCAAAAAAAATGGAGTTGAGTTTGTCTCATACGCTTCACCTTTTTAATATCTTTCGTGAGTATGATGGAAAGGATAATTGTGCTCAAGTGCTAGAAGAAGAAATCTATAAAATGTTTGGCACTAAATCTTTGAATGATGAGCATGATTGCAATGTTGTTAGTATGAATTCCTTGAATATCCATGATGCTAATGATATGCAAAGCCACAAGCTTGGGGAAGCTATGTTTGATGGAGATGATATTTTTTGTCCCCGAAGCTTTGATGAGCAAATTTACTATGATGAAAGCATGCCTCCTATCTATGATGATTATTGTGATGACACGTATGCTTTAAAGAATAATGATAACCATGAAACTTGTCATCTTGATCTTAATTTTCAATCACATGATAGTTATTTTGTTGAGTTTGCTCCCACTACTATTCATGAGAAGAAATTTGCTTATGTTCAGAGTAGTAATTTTTCTATGCTTGTAGATCATGAAAAGAATGCTTTAGGTGCTGGTTATATTGTTGAATTCATTCATGGTGCTACTGAAATTTATTATGAGAGATGAGTATATGCTTGTAGGAATTGCAATAATGTCAAGTTTCCTCCCTATGTGCTTAAATTCTTGAAGCTATGCTTGTGTTACCTTCCTATGTTAGTTGATTATTGTTCCCATAAGTTTTTGATCACAAAATCCCTATGCATAGCAAGTGGGTTATACTTAAATGTGCTAGTCATATGCTTCATGATGCTCCCGTTATGTTTCAATTCTTATCTTTTATGTGAGCATCATTGTCATCATCATGCCTAGTTAGAAAGGCATTAAAGAAAAGCGCTTGTTGGGAGACAACCCAATATTTATATTTACTGTTTTGTGTGTCCACATGATTATGCTACTGTATTAATCATGTTTTATAGCTTTTGTTTCAATAAAGTGCCAAGTAGAACCTTTGGGAAGACTTGGGTGAAGTTTATGTGATCTTGCTGTGAAAAACAGAAACTTTAGCGCTCATGATATTAGCTGCCATTTTTTTACTGGAGAGTGATTTTAGGTTGATTCTTTTTTCAGATGATTAATAGGCAAAGTTCTCAGGTCCATAAATTTATTTCATAATTTTTGGGTCTCCAGAAGTATATGTTTGATACAGATTACTACAGACTGTTCTGTTTTTGACAGATTCTGTTTTCTATGTGTTGTTTGCTTATTTTGATGCATCTATGGCTAGTATTGAGTGGTATGAACCATAGAGAAGTTAGAATACAGTAGATATTACACCATTATGAATTTAGAATGAGTTCATTGCAGTACCTAAGTGGTGGTTTTATTTTCCTATACTAACGGAGCTTACGAGTTTTGTGTGGTTGAAGTTTTCAAGTTTTGGGTAAAGATTCGATGGACTATGGAATAAGGAGTGGCAAGATCCTAAGCTTGGGGATGCCCAAGGCACCCCAAGGTAATATTCAAGGACAACCAAGAGCCTAAGCTTGGGGATGCCCCGGATGGCATCCCCTCTTTCGTCTTCGTTCATCGGTAACTTTACTTGGAGCTATATTTTTATTCACCACATGATATGTGTTTTTCTTGGAGCATCATTTTTCTTTTGTTAGTGTTTGTTTTCTGTTAGTTAGAATAGTGTTTTACATCTTTAGGTTCAATAAAAAGGTCAAGGATAGCCTTTGCCATGCTTATTTTGCTAGTTTACATGTTGCTGTTTGAAAACAGAAAGTTTACCGCTGTTGCAAAAATTCCCTAGAAAATTCAGAGCATGGTCTAACGTTGAATCTTTTTGCATATTAAGCTCTGATAAATTTATTACATTGTGAATTTTAGTTCATAATTTTTTGAGTCAGGGAAGTATTGATACTCTTGCATTCTTTACAGACTGTACTGTTTTGGCAGATTTCTGTTATGGTTGCATTGTTTGCATATGTTTGCTTGTTTAATGATTCTATTTGAGGATAGGAGTATTAAATATGCAGAGGAATTTAGTATGCAATGTTGAATAATTATTTTAGTGATTTGTTACAGTAGAAAATGATAAGGTTTTGCATTGGTTTATACTAACCTATCTTACGAGTTCTTGTTGAGTTTGTTGTGAATGAAGCTTTTGATAAAAAGAAGAGAAACCATGATATGAGAGGAATTAAGGAGACACAAAAGTTCAAGCTTGGGGATGCCCAAGGCACCCCAAGATAATATTTCAAGAAGTCTCAAGCATCTAAGCTTGGGGATGCCCCGGTAGGCATCCCACCTTTCTTCTTCAACAACTATCGGTTATTATCGGTTGAGCCTAAGTTTTTGCTTCTTCACATGAGTTGTGCTATCCTTGCAATGTAGTTTTCTTTAGCTTTGCTTGCTGTTTGAATAAAGTATCAAGATCTGAATTTTTTAATGAGAGAGAGTCTTCATATAGTTGCATAATTATTTAGCTACTCATTGATCTTCACTTATATCTTTCGGAGTAGTTTGTCATTTGCTCTAGTGCTTCACTTATATCTTTTAGAGCATGGTGGTAGTTTTATTTTGAAGAAATAGATGAACTCTCATGCTTCACTTAGATTATTTTGAGAGTCATTAATAGCATGGTAGTTTGCTTAATGTTAATATACTTGGTATTCAAGATATGTGAAACTTTCTTTTGAGTGAATTGAATACTAAGATAAGTTTGATGCTTGATAATTGTTTTGAGATATGGAGGTGATAATATCAAAGTCGTGCTAGTTGGGTGATTGTGAATTTGAGAAATGCTTGTGTTGAAGTTTGCAAGTACCGTAGCATGCACGTATGGTTAAAGTTGTGTAACAAATTTGGAACATGAAGTGTATCTGGCTTGTGCATCCTTATGAGTGGAGGTCGGGGACGAGCGATGGTCTTTTCGTACCAATCTATCCCCCTAGGAGCATGCGCGTAGTACTTGATTTTTGTTGGCTTCTAAATTTTTGCAATAAGTATATGAGTTCTTTTGACTAATGTTGAGTCCATGGATTATACACACTCTCACCTTTCCGCCTTTGCTAGCCTCTTCGGTACCGTGCATTGCCCTTTCTCACCTTGAGAGTTGGTGCAAACTTCGCCGGTGCATCCAAACCCCGTGATATGATACGCTCTATCACACATAAACCTCCTTATATCTTCCTCAAAACAGCCACCATACCTACCTATTATGGCATTTCCATAGCCATTCCGAGATATATTGCCATGCAACTTCCACCATCATCATCATGACATACATTACTTTTGTCATATTGACATTGCATGATCATGTAGTTGACATTGTATTTGTGGCAAAGCCATCATGCATTATTTTTCATACATGTCACTCTTGATTCATTGCACCATCCCGGTACACCGCCGGAGGCATTCATATAGAGTCATATCTTGTTTTAAGTTTTGAGTTGTAATCCTTATGTTGTAATCAATAGAAGTGTGATGATCATCATTATTAGAGCATTGCCCAAACAAAAAAAAGAAAGAGAAAGGCCAAAAAAAAGAAGGCCCCCAAAAAATAAAAAATAAAAAATAAAAAGGGCAATGCTACTATCTCTTTTTCCACACTTGTGCTTCAAAGTAGCACCTTGTTCTTCATATAGTGAGTCTCATAAGTTGTGCTTCAAAGTAGCACCTTGTTCTTCATGTAGTGAGTCTCATAAGTTGTCTTTTTCATACTAGTGGGAATTTTTCATTATAGAACTTGGCTTGTATATTCCTACGATGGGCTTCCTCAAATGCCCTAGGTCTTCGTGAGCAAGCAAGTTGGATGCACACCCACTAGTTTTCTTTTGTTGAGCATTCATAGCTCTAGTGCATCCGTTGCATGGCAATCCCTACTCCTCATGTTGACATCAATTGATGGGCATCTCCATAGCCCGTTGATTATCCTCGTCAATGTGAGACTTTCTCCTTTTTTGTCTTCTCCACACAATCCCCATCATCATATTCTATTCCACCCATAGTGCTATATCCATGGCTTGCGCTCATGTATTGCGTGAAGGTTGAAAGAGTTTGAGATTATTTGAGTATGAAACAATTGCTTGGCTTGTCATCGGGGGTATAGAAGTTGGGAACATCTTTGTGTGACGAAAATGAAGCATAGCCTAACTATATGATTTTGTAGGGATGAACTTTCTTTTGCCATGCTATTTTGAGAAGACATGATTGCTTTGATTAGTATGCTTGAAGTATTATTATTTTTGTGTCAATATGAACTTTTGTCTTGAATATTTCGGATCTGAATATTCATATCACAATTAAGAAGATTTATATTGAAATTATGCCAAAGTATCACTCCACATCAAAAATTCTTTTTTATCATTTACCTACTCGAGGACGAGCAGGAATTAAGCTTGGGGATGCTTGATACGTCTCCAACGTATCTATAATTTTTGATTGCTCCATGCTACTTTATCTACTGTTTAGGAAATATTGGGCTTTATTATCCACTTTTATATTACTTTTGGGACTAACCTATTAACCAGAGGCCCAGCCCAGATTTGCTGTTTTATGCCTATTTCAGTGTTTCGAGGAAAAGGAATATCAGACAGAGTCAAAACGGAACGAAATCAACTGGAGAAGTTAATTTTCGAAGGAAACCGACCTGATGGGCTTGGAGTGCACGTCAGGGGATTCCCGGGCTGCCCACGAGGGGGGGGGCGCCCCTCTACCTCGTGAGCACCCCGGAGGTCCACCGACATACCCCCTGCACCCATATATACCTACGTACCCTAAAACTTCCAGAACAGAAGATAGATCGGGAGTTCCGCCGCCGCAAGCCTCTGTAGCCACCAAAAACCAATCGGGACCCTGTTCCGGCACCCTGCCGGAGGGGGATCCCATCACCGGAGGCCATCTTCATCATCCCGGCGCTATCCATGACGAGGAGGGAGTAGTTCACCCTCGGGGCTGAGGGTATGTACCAGTAGCTATGTGTTTGATCTCTCTCTCTCTCGTGTTCTCTCTCGTGTTCCCTCTATGGCATGATCTTGATGTATCCCGAGCTTTGCTATCGTAGTTGGATCTTATGATGTTTCTCCCCCTCTACTCTCTTGTGATGAATTGAGTTTCCCCTTTGAAGTTATCTTATCGGATTGAGTCTTTATGAGAACACTTGATGTATGTCTTGCCGTGATTATATGTGGTGACAATGGGATATCATGTGCCACTTGATGTATGTTTTGGTGACCAACTTGCGGGTTCCACCCATGAACCTATGCATAGTGGTTGGCACACGTTGTTGACTCTCCGGTAGAAACTTTGTAGCACTCTTTGAAGTACTTTTATGTTGGTTGGATGAATCTGAGATTGTGTGATGCATATCGTATAATCATGCCCACGGATACTTGTGGTGACAATGGAGTATCTAGGTGACATTAGTGTTTTGGTTGATTTGTGTCTTAAGGTGTTATTCTAGTACGAACTCTTTTATAGATCGATCCGAATGAATAAATTTGAGGTGGTTTCGTACCCTACCATAATCTCTACGTTTGTTCTCCGCTATTAGTGGCTTTGGAGTGACTCTTTGTTGCATGTTGAGGGCTTGTCATATGTTCTATCTATGTTATTATTGTTGAGAGAACTTGCACTAGTGAAAGTATGAACCCTAGGCCTTGTTTCCTACCATTGCAATACCGTTTATGCTCACTTTTACCGCTTGTTACCTTGCTGTTTTTATAATTTCAGATTACAAAAACCTATATCTACTATCTATTTTGCACTTGTATCTTCATCTCTTCGCCGAACTAGTGCACCTATACAATTTACCATTGTATTGGGTGTGTTGGGGACACAAGAGACTCTTTGTTATTTGGTTGCAGGGTTGTTTGAGAGAGACCATCTTCATCCTACGCCTCCTACGGATTGATAAACCTTAGGTCATCCACTTGAGGGAAATTTGCTACTGTCCTACAAACCTGTGCACTTGCAGGCCCAACAACGTCTACAAGAAGAAGGTTGTGTAGTAGACATCAAATAGAAACATACTAAACGATCAAGTGCTAAGCTAACGGAATGGGTCAAGTCAATCACATCATTCTCCTAATGATGTGATCCCATTAATCAAATGACAACTCATGTCTATGGTTAGGAAACAGAACCATCTTTGATTACCGAGCTAGTCAAGTAGAGGCATACTAGTGACATTATGTTTGTCTATGTATTCACACATGTATTATGTTTCCGATTAATACAATTCTAGCATGAATAATAAACATTTATCATGAAATAAGGAAATAAATAATAACTTTATTATTGCTTCTAGGCCATATTTCCTTCACTAAAATACGTCTAGATACATTTCCTTTTATCCATTTTGATGACAAGTATTTCCGGACGGAGGGAGTATTTGTCTTTTTAGAGATTTCAACAAGTGACTATGACCGGATCTTACCAACATACTCAAAAAAGTAGTCCATAATTTTGATGTTACCCTCTTTTCTTGGCGGTGCAGTGCCATCTGGATACCTCATAAATAAATCAAGGACAAATCCGACCCCTTCCTAAAAAGACATACGGAGCAAAATGAGTGAATCTACACTCTAAAATATGTCTACATACACATCCGTATGTGGTAGTCCATTTGAAATCTGAAAAATACAAATATTTAGGAACGAATGGAGTATAAGAGTAGACATGGAGATATATCTCCAGCATGGTCTACAACAAAAATGTGCTGGGCTGGTTAGCGCCAGATGCTCGCAACGCGATAACATGAGTTCGAATTCTGTCTTTTAACTTTAGATTTTTATATTATATATTACTCTACTTATTTAACATATACTTATTTCGCTACTGTACTGACAGTGGAACCCATAGAGTACTTAGAATACAAGATTAAGGATGGACTTGTTTCTTTTTAACTTTCTGTACGAAGCTGTAGCCACCCTGCAAGTCATGTGTACACTGTACATGCAATTAACTTTTTATAGAGGAACAATCATACAGGCAATTAACTCAAATGGATTGGATGTCACTCGATTATTTCCAGCATAAAGAGCATCTCCAACGGCAGCCGGAAAATTTCCTCCCTGCTTCCTTCCGCGGAGGACGACATCAAACGCCAGCGGCATACATTTTTACAACTCTAACCAACCAGATGAAATTCGTGCAAACACGAACTGATTTCATGTAAGCATGAAGGATTTCGTATAAAAAATCTGGATCTTCATATAAACATGATGTATTTCATTACATTTACATGAACTAAGAGGTGCCAATCCAGCTCTCTTGTATAATTAATACTCCCTCCGTCCGGAAATACTTGTCCTAGAAATGGATGTATCTAGACTTATTTTAGTTCTAAATGGCCACCCGCGGATCCCTTTGTCTTCCTCATGTCCGTCAGACACTTGCGGGGTCGACGAAGGTCCTCGAAAGAGACGAAGCAGCAAAGAAACCACCTGAATCCGTAGTCGTCGCCTCGGCGGTGGCCTTCATGGGTACCAAGTGGTGGTGGCCTCCCGTGTTCTACTTCTCCTCGATGATGGCGGTGGACACGGAGAAGCTGGCCACCGACTCGTTGATCTCCACGCACCCGACTTATGTCTCTGCCTGCATGGCGCTGCCGCAGGCACGGGAGGCGCGGCCATCGCAGACACTCATGGCGCGGTACGACGCGGCAGCGACGGCGCCCGTACTGGCGTGCTCGCCGCCGTGCCGGCGTGGAGCAACTCGCCACTCCTCATCGAGCTGAACTGGAGCAGCGAGTTGCTGAACCATGCGCCTGCTTGGGGCGGCAACTGGCTCCATCGGGCCAAGCGAGGTTGGTGAAGCACCGAGCGGCCTCACCCGTATCCGAAGGGCTCGGTGGGCCACCCAGCCAGGTCATATGCCGGAGAAAGGCTCATCGGAAGCCATCGGAAGAGTGGAGAAAATGGTGAAGGAGGAGATGGGGGAGCGGCGGAGGGGTGTGATTCTTGCCCGCTGTCTATCTGGCCTCGTGTAAATAGAGGGCGGGCGGTAGGAGCTTGGCCGGCGTCTCGCCTCGTTTAAACTGAGGGCGAACGGGAGGAGCTCGGCTGGTGTTGCATTTAATTCCGGCCCGCTCATGAATGGACGTGTGGCCGGAGTAGGATTCTCGGTTTGCATGTGGGTTTAACGGAGGGGTTTAATGGAGGCGTGGGGCGTGCAACGGGCGGCGCAGTACTATTAGATTTCATAGCAGTAATGAGCCATCAAATTACAAAGGCCCTCGCCTCTCGTGAAACCGACCGAGCTAGACTGCCCGGCCCTCTAGCCTTTTAAAAAATGTATATACTCCACTTTTGTACAGTAGTAGTATCGTTGGATTGCGCCATGGAGCAAAACTTGAAATTAAAAAAAAGGTGGTACGTATAAAGAGCGCTCGTCGCCAAATTATGCATATAGTACTATTAAAAAGGCTTGTCACAATAATGGTGTCCAACACGTATGCACAACCCACCCCTCAAATAAAACTAAGCACCCTGGAATTCTTTGAGAAAACTAAGCACCCTGAAATTCTTTGACAACTAAACTGCTGGCTATATGATGTTGGCCATATATAGTGTACGTATATAATGTGAAGAAACGAGTGGTAGTACTATACCAACTGAAAGATGAAATGTAAGAAATACTAGTATGTACGTACTGAAGAGTTAAAGTAACGAGAAGAAACATAACATAGATCTGCTGGGGGCTCAGCACAACACACCCCTCAAATTGAATTAAGCACACCTGAAATTAAACTTTGCAACTATTCCGGTAGACACTGCATTAGAACCACCATGAGCAACGACACTGCCACCTTACTCGGAGTCCTCATCCACGTCCTCGACTTCGTCCTTGTCCCTCTTCTTCTTGGCCGATCTTCTTTGCTGAACTGCACACTTGGCTCTTGCTCTTCATCCAACCCTTGTAGATATTGAAACAAAGGTAGCCATCCATTGCAGCATACTGGATGTGGTCTATATCTAGTACATTCTGCTGCCATGCATAACAATGAAACGTGTATGGAGGTTTCTCCAGTTTATCGTACGAAGGATGAACCATGGCTCCTGCCAGGGTCAGCATTGAAGGCTGACGAGAGGACACCAGCCGATTCTTCTGGAGGTCGAAGGTGTTGCCTACAACGAGGCCTATCCAACCCAGGACTTCTTTGTCATTACCAAAGTCTACATAACTAATTTGACTAGGTTGCTCTCGAGGAAGTCCTTAAAATCCAGGCATTCAACGTCGGCATGGCATATATGGTAGACCAAGCATAAGTCATGCATGCAAACCTGGATCACGGCGGGCTTCTTCCTCTCTTCGTCCTTTAGATCCTTCTCTCGTCCCAGGACTATGGTGTACTCAACATCTAGCCCAGTGACCCACTCATCATCTGAGTCTTCAAACATGCGTCTGAAGCGAGAAAGGCATCCTTTCACCGTCGCGGATGAACGGGTGTAGATGACGTCGAACTCATCACTGGTGATGGTTCTAACCTTGTACTCACCGCCGATCGTGGAGATTTGGGACGCCGTGGATTTGGGAGGAGGGTTAGGATTAGTGGAACTGCCTAATGTGAATGGACAGGACGACTAGGAGCGAACCGTCGTAGTATTAAAGGACGTGCAGGGACAAGTAGGAGCGAACTGCCAGCGTGCGAATGGCAGGGTAGTGGCTTTCCATTCTCCCATGATACGGGCTTCTGAGAGCCCTTGGATCTGAGATCAAACGGTTGCATGGCATGATTCTAGACCTATGGGTGAATATCCTATCCTAGACGGTTATTCTGCAAATTTTCAGCAACTTAGCATGTGACCGTTTGATCTGAGATCTAAGGGCTTCCAACAGCCCGTATCATGGTCGCACTATGACCATCGCGTCGCTCGCGCGGTCGCGCCCTTGGAGATTTAACACAGTGCATTAGGCTATCTGATGTTGGCATGTCATACATAGTCATCACTTAGTCACTTATACTACAACAAGGTTAGCTATAAGGTTGGCTATAAGTGTACTTATTTTTTTACTCCTCTCTATCTCTTTCTTCGTACTCCCTCCGTCCCATAATATAAGAACGTTTTTGACACTAGTGTAGTGCCAAAAACGTTCTTATATTATGGGACACATGGAGTACTAGTATTTATTGCATTTGCCAAGGAGTGACCTCTTCTAATGAAATGGTGTGCTTATTAGTTTTTGTTGCTAAGTTTGCTTCATTTAATTAGCTATAGACTCAAAATTGTCTTTTCACCTAGGTACATGCGCTTAGCACTGTTTCTTCCTTGGGTCACCAAACTAGTCTCCCTCTTCTTGATTAACTTGCCACATCAGACTTTATGCCTATGTGGCAAGCTTAGCACTTGTAGGAGCATGTAAGTACAATAGTGCGCTTTACATGGCATTTTTGCATATGTGGAGGAAAGAGAGGCAAGGAAAAAGTGGAGAAGTGGGCTCCTAATGCAAGAGCCAGCCTCTACTACATGGTGGAGCATTGGGAGAGGCACCTGTATGGAGGTGGTCAGGAATAGGGAGACTCACGCCGGTCGTAGCGCCGCTGTTAAAATGATAATGGCAAGTCAAATCACGGGGCCCCACCTGTTCAGTAGTAACTCGATGTCAAATCAGACAACCCTATGTTTGCAGCAGCCTACTCCCTCGTCTTCTCGCATCTCTGTCGAACCGACTAGGTGGAACTGCCCCGCCTACCGCGTAGGAAAAGCCCGCAGAGTATACTCCCTCCGTCTAGGTGACCAAGGTGGAGAGGAAAACGAGAGAACTTAATGTTTAGTTTTGCTAAGTCTGGTTGTAATGGTACTGGCCTTAGCAATTTTGATGAGGTGTCATAGAATTAAATTTAGAAAGAGAGAGAGAGAGAGAGTTGAGTACTATGTGTCATACATGGCAATAAATAAAGTACTACATGATACTAATATATGATACATGGCGCAGGAGTACTAAGTATTATTAATACAATTTTGCTAGAACTCATCTACATGAGATATAATTTGGTCTCATTGATCTTTTATAGCCATTGGATGTGATGCTATAAGATGCGTGTGTGCTGACATGGGTTGTATTTGTTCTTGTGCAACAAACTGACCACTGCATGTCATGTTTGATAGTCTCAAGTCATTAAAAGCATACAAGCCCCACATCTCTTATTTGTTGATTCCTCTAGTTATGTCAAAAAATAAGAAACAACGTGAGAGTTAATGCACCACGCCTATGTGTTTACTATTTGGTTTTCGTAAGATGACTTAATACTCACCTAGACGGAGGGAGTATTCGATTTGACAGCGGGCGGTGCAGTTCCCGATATGGCTTTAATGCAGACGAGAGAGGGAGTAGCGGTTCCCGATATGTTGAACGGCCAATGCATCCTCCTTCAATTAATGCAAGAGGGAAGTAATGGGAGGAGGTCTGGGAAAAGAGGCTGCATGATGTGAATGCAATGCAGTTTGCCCTCTTTGTCCTCATATAAAGGCGCCCCTCCATTCCAATGCATCTACCACATCGTACACACCTAAGCATTTGCCTAAGCACCTACACTAAGCGCAAAAGAGCTCACTCCAGACCCATGGCGGCGATGCACGTGAGCGGCCAGCGGCTGTGCCAGATGGTCCATGACGCCGGCCTGCGACATGGCACCGAGGATCGTCTCCAGATGGTGTTGGAGACCGGCTGGTGGATGGCCGCCGTCGATGCCAACTACGACTCTCAGTTGGACCAGATGATCGTTGCCACCAGCAACAAGTTCACCGTCCTCAAGAAGCTCGCGGACGACATCGCCGTACTCCTCCAGCCCGCGCGCCCGGGCTCCTCATTGCCTGCCACCCTAATCGGCCTCCATGGCCAGAACATCTTTCAAGCACTGGTGGCCCTGTGACTGCCCGCCGACGCCACGAAGAATGTGCACCTGGAGGTCGCGCTCGCCGCGAGGCACCTCGCCCTGCAAGAATTCGTCGACCTACACATCCACGTGTACGAGAAAATCGTGTACATAGGTATCTACAAGGCCAGTGAGGACGCTATGATGTTGGCCTTCCTCAACCGGCTGGAAGACTTGGATGCCTTTGCTGAGAAGCACCTCGACCTCGCCACAAAAGCCGCCGCTCCTTAGGCGCCATTCGGTGGCCCGGCACACTAAGTTGAGGAGGAGGAGGTCATACGTTCATGGATCCATCTTTCTTCTTGCCTTCTGTAACCACCACTGCGATCGCATCATCATGGCCTTAATTCTTATTGTGCTGTTGCATTCTCATTCTAGTCAATACCGACATGTGCAATCCCTTTGCTTAATTATATGCATCACTGTAACTAGTACTCCATCCATCAATTTATAAGTTGTGCTTACCTTTTCCATCAACTTCGTGCAATGCGCGGGCATCTTGCTAGAAACACTAGAATATGTCTATATAATCCGTATGTGATAGTCCATTTGAAATCTCTAAAAAGACAAATATTTAGGTACAGAGGGAGTAAAATATTAGGAGTATATCAAAACAATAATGATTTCTTTCAAGTTTGTGAACAAATACTACTATTCTACTATTTTGGATCCGTCGCAACGCACGGGCACATTGCTAGTAAAAGGAAAAGGCCTGCCGCGTTCGCGTCACACCCCCACACGCTCGGGAATCAGGAGTACTCCACGGCCCGTCCGGCACGACAGATAGCTTAGGGAAGGCGTGTTGCCTAGCATTTTCACTTTCATGTGGGACCGCCGTTGAGCAAACCGACACCCCACCCACTGCCGGGTTGGAAAACAGAAATGAGGGGAAGATCTAGCTGTAGCACGGAAGCCAAGAAATTTGGTGTCAGATGGGGCTCGTTGATAGAGTAGGAGCATTCCGTACTAGTACTACTCCTACTAGTACCAAGTTTGTACTCCTAATACTATATTACTAGTACTACCACTATACTACTAGTAGGTATGTGCACGGCACAACATCGTAGGAACAAAAACCGGGAAGATCTTGTTTTGGGCGATTTATCTTTTTTTCAATCAACGTAGTATGAATTATATGATGTGGGGGGCACCCATGAAGCTTATGTGGCTTGGTTGCATGGCTACGAAAGGTTAGAGAAAAATAAATAGATAATGTGTTTAGAGTGCACTCCACTAAATAGATATACTTTGGATCCATTGCAATGGACCGGCACATCTATATCTATACCCCCTATATAGTGTGTGAAAAACTTTGAAAGTTGGTTGTTGGATGAAGCCAATCCGATGGTGCAAAGATGGCAAATCCGAGCACTACTGGCCATTGGATATCATCCACCAGATTCTGCCACATGTATAATCTAGAAGACTCCATGGTTGAACTTAATTCACGACTAACTTTGCCACAACTAAGCTTAGGCAAAGTTATTAGTTCTTCAAAATGAGAGCCACAAGTTGGCAAGCCTAAGGGAATCTTGCCACATTTTTTATGTGTATGTCATGTGGGGCCTTAGTGTGGCTTGCCTAAGGTGTGGCTTGAACAAACACTCACCTAAGTTAATCAAACTTGCCTAACCTTACATTCCACCAGATTTTGCCACATGTTAGAATCCAGAAAACTCCACATGTAGAAGCATAATGCACAAACCACCAGAATCTCATGCGTACAATGCACGTGTACCTTACTAGTACTAGTTGGTAGTAGTAAGAAACAAATTCCAGTTTTGGCACGAGCTCGTACTATGGGAGCACCACAATGCCTGCCGTAGGAGTTACATTTCCCTCTCGAGGCCCACGGGACTGAACTTCAGTGGCTTAGTGCCCAGCCTATGAGTCAATGACATGTGGACCTTAAATGTGGCTGGCCCACATGTCATTCTCATGGTGATGGCGTGGTTCGCGACTCACTCGTTTGAGATGAACCGGCCGGTGGTGGCGTGGCCATGGCGAGGGTGCCACAGCTGGGCGTCGGGGCGTTATGAGGCGTAGATGGCCACACCAGCGGGTACTACCTGTAGTACATAGGTACTCCAGCTGAGGATTGATGCCCGGGACGAAATGTGTGATAGCCGGTGGATGAAAATTTGATGGTGCGGGAGTACGCATCAGAGCACAGTAGTGGAGCAGGCAAACCCCGTCCAATCGGGTGTGTCTGTGGTAGAAAGTTGATGGTCGCCGCAGTTCAGCTGGCTCGCATGTCATGCACACAAAGGCAGAGGAGCGGTGGCGCCGAGAGGGATGAGGGGCACGTCGGGGGGATGAGGATCCCCTGATGCGAACAATCCTACCATTCTGTCACTGACATGTGGGACCCATAAGCGTGGGTCCCACCTGTGAGTGAAGGAAAGGCAGGGCAAGGCAGTGATAGCCAAGTCAGAGGATCCATATCCACGTCGGGGGACGTCGTGCCGTGGGTTGGAGCGGCGTCACGGGAATCGCGTGTGGGTGTGGAAGTGGTAGAAACAAGAAACGTGATGGTCGTCGTGGTTCAACTTCCATGGACAAGCTGTCATGTCTGCTAACACATGTATATCAAAACTATGTGTTTATATTTCAAGCACGTGAACAAGTATTATTCTACTACTTTGGATCCATTGCAACGCATGGGCCAACACATTGGTAGTAGTAGTGTCCATCTCTATCTCTAGAGGCCTTCCCTCGTTCATCCTTTTCTCTCACAAGGCAAACTACTCATACAAATGCATCTTGATGTTCCGTGGAACGCACGAGGATGTTTCCTTGGGGGTCTCTCTAGCACGGCGTGGTCGTAGTTGCAAGTTGACGCCCCTTGAGATGCCGACGTTGAAGGGCACTCGGATTTCCTTTGATGAGCAGGTAAGATGAGTTTGAGCACATAGTAAATGCATTCTAAAGACTACTTCCGTGTCCATTTCCTAATTCTCCCCCTACCCACTATTTCACAGGTTAGGCTCGGTGCAAGTGGAGATTGGCTTGCATATGTACGGGAGGGTACCAACATCAATTTGCACAACATTTACAACGGTGACACCGTTCCTGTAGAACCTTTGTCCAACATTGGGATCAGCCATGCAATAGGCCACCGCATGAATTGGTACGATGGAACCATGGTGAGATTGAATAAGATAGCACGAACCTTGCACATGGCGGTCAAAGGTGGACCATGCTGTCTGCGGCCAATTTGTTGCCGTAAGAGTACGAAGACGCTATGCTCCTTTCTAACCGCATCTTCACGGTGACAAACCAGGGGACTTATTTTGTATGGGACACATCCTACGATAACTCCCTCTCTCCCAGTTTATTTGTTTTGAATCTTTTTGTTTTATAAGTTTCAAATTCAAATTTAGAGGTCCCCATCACATGTTGAGATTACAATGTCCATGAAATCGTTGTGTGCATGTATAGTAAAGAAACAAATCTCGAGTTTGGCAGGAGTTCATGCAGTGGTAGCACCACAAGCCCTAGCGCAGGAGTTACAGTTCCCTCTCAGGGCCATCGGCACCGAGCTTCAACGCCTTACTACACCTACCTTTGAGTCAATAACATGTGGACCCGATAGGTGACTGGTCCACATGTAATGCTCCCGAAGGCAAAGGGGCAGTGGGGCCAAGAGGGGTGAGCCGCAGGTTGGGGCACGTGTGGTGTCATGGGTTCGAGCGGCTTCATGGGAATCACGTGTGGCTGTGGTAGAAACTTGATGCTCGCCGCATTTTAGGTGGCCCACATGTCATGCACACAAAGGCAGAGGGGCGGTGCGGCCGAGAGGGGTGAGGCGCACGTCGGGGGACTGGTGTCATGGGTTGGAGAGGCATCGTGGGAATTGCGAGATGAAATGTGATGGTCGCTGTAGTTGAACTTCCATGGACAAGCTGTCATGTCTACGGACACACGCACTGCATACCGATCACTGGAAGGAGTAGCAGAGAAAGCTATATATGCGGATAAATAGTTCCTTATAGTCAAGCGGACCCACGCTACTACTCTGTTCCAAAGACATGCACACCATCGAAATAGTCCATCTATATCAATATACACTGAGAGGGAATAATTTTTTTTACAAGAGAGGAAATAGTTCATCCATCCATAATGCCCTCCTGCTGGTGCAGCCTTTTCTTCTTCTTCTTCTTCTTCTTCTTCTTCTTCTTCTTCTTCTTCTTCTTCTTCTTCTTCTTCTTCTTCTTCTTCTTCTTCTTCTTCTTCTTCTTCTTCTTCTTCTTGTTCTCATTTTCTGTGGGAGACGGCTTCACAACAAGCTCTTTGGACCTTGCAGCTATCTCGAAACTCACACGGGCATCGAGGGCAACATATTTTATCCGCTCGTACGTCTGTCGGATGTTGGGTTCTGGCAGACCCTTAAGGTTCAAACTCTGGGGTGCACACGAAGATCTTCCCCCTACCGATCCACATCCGATCGCCTCGCATGAATCTAGCTAAACGATGAACAACACGAGGGACACAAGATTTATACTGGTTCGGGCCACCGTTGTGGTGTAATACCCTACTCCAGTGTGTGGTGTGGTGGATTGCCTCAGGGGCTGATGATGAACAGTACAAAGGATGAACCGCCTCGCGAGAGGTGTTCTTGAGCTGGTGCGATGAACTGCTTGGGTGAGTTAGGTCGCCTCTCGGTCTAATGAGCACTTGATGAGTTCGTCCCCTCCTCTGTGGTAGCTAGTCCTATTTATAGAGGCCCTGGTCCTCTTCCCAAATATTGAGCGGGAAGGGCGCCAATGATACGTCTCCGTCGTATCTACTTTTCCAAACACGTTTGCCCTTGTTTTGGACTCTAACTTGTATGATTTGAATGGAACTAACCCAGACTGACGCTGTTTTCAGCAGAATTGCCATGATGTCGTCTTATGTGCAGAAAACAAAAGTTCTCGGAATGACCTGAAACTCCATGGAACATCTTAGAAAAAACAATAAAAAATCCTCGCCAAAGATGAAGACCAGGGGGCCCACACCCTGTCCACGAGGGTGGGGGGCGTGACCCCCTACCTCGTGGGCCCCCTGGTGGTCCTCCGACACCAACTCCAACTCCATATATTGGCTTTCGGGGAGAACAAAATTAGAGAGAAGAAATCATCGCGTTTTACGATACGGAGCCGCCGCCAAGCCCTAATCTCTCTCGGGAGGGCTGATCTGGAGTCCGTTCGGGGCTTCGTAGAGGGGGATTCGTCGCCGTCGTCATCATTAACCATCCTCCATCACCAATTTCATGATGCTCACCACCGTGCGTGAGTAATTCCATCGTAGGCTTGCTGGACGGTGATGGGTTGGATGAGATTTGTCATGTAATCGAGTTAGTTTTGTTAGGGTTTGATCCCTAGTATCCACTATGTTCTGAGATTGATGTTGCTATGACTTTGCTATGCTTAATGCTTGTCACTAGGGCCCGAGTGCCATGATTTCAGATCTGAACCTATTATGTTTTCATGAATATATGTGTGTTCTTGATCCTATCTTGCAAGTCTATAGTCACCTACTATGTGTTATGATCCGGCAACCCCGAAGTGAAAATAATCGGGACCACTCCCAGTGATGACCATAGTTTGAGGAGTTCATGTATTCACTATTTGCTAATGCTTTGTTCCGGTCCTCTATTAAAAGGAGGCCTTAATATCCCTTAGTTTCCAATAGGACCCCGCTGCCACGGGAGGGTAGGACAAAAGATGTCATGCAAGTTCGTTTCCATAAGCACGTATGACTATATACGGAATACATGCCTACATTACATTGATGAATTGGAGCTAGTTCTGTGTCACCCTATGTTATGACTGTTACATGACGAACCGCATTCGGCATAATTATCCATCACCAATCCGGTGCCTACGTGTTTTCCATATACTGGTTCTCGCTTATTTACTTTTCCGTTGCTACTGTTACAATCACTACAAAATACCCAAAAACATTACTCCTGTCTTTACTTTTGTTACCGTTACCATCACTATCATATTACTTTGCTACTAAACACTTTGCTGCAGATACTAAGTTTCCAGGTGTGGTTGAATTGACAACTCAGCTGCTAATACTTGAGAATATTCTTTGGCTCCCCTTGTGTCGAATCAACAAATTTGGGTTGAATGCTCTACCCTCGAAAACTGTTGCGATCCCCTATACTTGTGGGTTATCAAGACCTTTTTCTGGCACTGTTGCCGGGGAGCATAGCTCTATTCTTTGAGTCACTTGGGATTTATATCTTCTAGACACTATGAAGAACTTGAAAGACGATCGAACTACTATTTTTCCCTCAACTACGAGGGGAGGTAAGGGACTGCCATCTAGCTCGGCACTAGATTCTCCTTCCGTTATAAGTAAGCTTGCGACACCTAAACCTGCTACTGTTATGAATTCTGATATATCGCATGTTATTGATGATGCCACTTCTGTTATGCATGATACTTATGATGAAACTACTTCTATGCTTGATAATACTGTGCCCCTTGGTAAATTTCTTGATGAGCAAATTGCTAGGTCTAGAGAAAGATAAATTATTGAATCTGAATACGATGATGAGAGTGATGATGAAAATATGCCTGCTATTCCTGAGGGTTATCTTTTTGATGCGGAATCTTCTGCAGCTATTTTTGCTTGCCAGGATAGATACGAACTTAAGCGGTTGCTAGTTAAATGGAGTAAAGAATCTCTTAGAGATAGAATGAGACCCGACCCTGCTTTTGCTACTTCACTTATCTGTGTTCCCGATAAGGATTATTATGATTTTTCTGTTGATCCAGATATAATTACTTTGGTTGAATCTGATCCTTTCTATGGCTATGAATCTGAAACTGTTGTGGCACATCTTACTAAGTTAAATGATATAGCCGCCCTGTTTACTAATGATGAGAGATCACGCTACCTTTATTTACTCAAAATATTTCTGTTCTCATTAAAGGGTGATGCTAAGATATGGTTTAATTCTCTTGATCCTGGTTGTGTGCGTAGTCCCCAGGATATGATTTATTACTTTTCTGCTAAATATTTCCCTGCTCATAAGAAACAAGCTGCTTTGAGGGAAATATACAACTTCGTGCAAATTGAAGAAGAGAGTCTCCCACAAGCTTGGAGGAGGATTCTCAAGTTACTTAATGCTTTGCCTGATCATCCTCTTAAGAAACCTGAAATACTTGATATCTTTTATAATGAACTAACTGATGCTTCTAGAGATTACCTGGGTAGTTGTGCTGGTTCTCTTTTCAGGGAAAGAACACCGGATGGAGCTGAAATTCTATTGAATAATATGTTGACAAATGAAAATAATTGGTCACCTCCCGAGCCACCTCCTGAGCCAATTAATGAGCCTATTCCTAAACCAACTCCAAAGAAGAGAGGTGTTCTATTTCTCAGTCCCGAAGATATGCAAGAGGCAAAGAAATCTATGAAAGAAAAAGGTATTAAAGCTGAAGATGTTAAGAATTTACCTCCTATTGAAGAAATACATGGTCTTAATTTACCGCTTGTTGAAGAAGTATAAGATCTCAATTCCTTATTCACTGCGGAACCTCCTGATCCCGATATCTCGACATAGGTAGTAAAGGTAAATTCTCTCTATAGATATGATAAAGCTGAAGTCCCTCCTACTAAAATTGCTAGCCAGTGCTTGGATGAGTTTGATGACTTTATGTTTAAGCAAGATGACTTTAATGCTTATTTTGGTAGACAACTAAAACAGAATACCTTTATGATTAAACGCTTGGGTGATTATATGGCTGATATTAGAGGTGAACTTAAACTTGTTAGCAAGCATGCTTCTATGGTTACCACTCAAGTAGAACAAGTACTTAAAGCTCAGAAAGAAGTGCTTGATGAAATGAATAGTAAGAAAAATGATTATGCTGTTAGAGTGGCTACTAGAACTGGTAGAATGACTCAGGAACCTTTGTATCCTGAAGGCCACCCTAAGAGAATCGAGCAAGATTCTCAGAGAAATAATATTGATGTACCTAGTTCTTCTAAAAGGAAGAAAAAGAAAAATGATAGGACTTTGCAAACTTCTAGTGAACCTATTGCTGAACCACCTGAGAATCCAAATGATATCTCTATTTCTGATGCTGAAACACAATCAGGTGATGAACATGAACCTAGTGATAATGTTAATGATAATGTTCATGTTGATGCTCAACCTAGTAATGATAATGATGTAGAAGTTGAACCTGCTGTTGATCTTGATAACCCACAATCAAAGAATCAACGTTATGATAAAAGAGACTTCGTTGCTAGGAAACATGGTAAAGAAAGGGAACCATGGGTTCAGAAACCCATGCCTTTTCATCCGAAACCATCCAAGAAAAAGGATGATGAGGATTTTGAGCGCTTTGCTGAAATGATTAGACCCATATTTTTGCATATGCGATTAACTGATGTGCTCAAAACAAATCCTTATGCTAAGTATATGAAGGATATCATTACTAATAAAATAAAGATACCGAAAGCTGAAATTTCCACCATGCTTGCTAATTATACTTTTAAGGGTGAAATACCAAAGAAACTTGGAGATCCAGGATACTTACTATACCATGCTCCATTAAGAGAAATTATGTTAAAACTGCTTTATATGATCTTGGAGCCGGTGTTAGTGTTATGCCTCTCTCTCTATATCGTAGACTTGACTTGAATAAGTTGACACCTACTAAAATATCTTTGCAAATGGCTGATAATCAACTGCTATACCTGTCGGTATTTGTGAGGATGTGCATGTTGTAGTTGCGAACATTACTATTTTAACGGACTTTGTTATACTTGATATTCCCGAGGACGATAATATGTCTATTATTCTTGGAAGACCTTTCCTTAATATTGCAGGGGCTGTTATTGATTGCAACAAAGGCAATGTCACTTTTCATGTTAATGGCAATGAGCACACTGTACATTTTCCGAGGAAACAACCTCAAGTTTATAGTATCAACTATTGGAAAAATTCCATCGATTATATTTGGAGGTTTTGAATTTCCTCTCCCTAGTGTCAAGAAAAAGTATGATATTCTTATTGTTGGGGATTTTTATATCCCCGTTGAGGTAACTTAGTGTTATTCAAAATTTCTCCGGTTCCGTGATTATTCGGAATGAGTTTGTTAACAAGACTTGATCAACCTTGTTAGTGGGTTCATTTTGATGATCACGAGATGGATGAAACTAGAAGCACAACTTTCTATACCCTCTTTATATTTTCTGTTATTTAGTAGAAATAAAGTAAAATAGTATTTTTTCTGTCTGTCTCCTAACTTATCCGTGCAATATAAAAATATCCCGAAAATAGAAGTCCTCATAATGCCATGCCAATTTAATATGATTTTTTTGGGAATATTTGAGGATTTACTATGCAAAAATTACCGCGGGGGGAGCTGCCACCTGGCCATGAGGGTGGAGGGTGCTCCCTACCCCCTGGGCGCGCCCCCTGCCTTGTGGGCCCATGGTGGCCCTACTCCACTTATCCCTGCACCCATCTTCTTCCTCTGCCTCACACAAACACGAAAAACTAACTCAAGCACGAGTTCCAGCCCCCATTGCTGTGATTTCGATCTCCTTGCTCAAAGCACCTCTCGCAAAACTGCTTGGGGAGATTGTTCCTTGGTATGTGACTCCTCCATTGGTCCAATTAGTTTTTGTTCTAGTGCTTTATTCATTGGAAATTTGTGTTGCATAGGTGACCATGTTCTTGAGCTTGCATGTCAAATTTATATGGTTCCAAGTAGTTCTAATGCTTGATATAGGCTCTAGGCACTTGTGGGAGTTGTTGCTATCAATTTTATTGGAGTTGGTTCACTTTTATTTGAAGTTACTAAAAATTTCAGAAATTTTTCAGAGGAAACAATATGTTTAGGAAGATGTTCCAAGGTGGTTCTTCAAGGAAGCAAGATCCCAGGCTTGCAATGCGTGATGCTGACGAGGAACCACCAAGAGACGCTCCTGTGAGGCCCTGTGAATGGCCTTCGGAGAATTTTATGAATCAAGTGGGAATCAAAGAAGAATTTAGTGCATATTTGCGTAACGCCGGTCATGAGGACTTTGAAGCTGACAAATGCCCCCAGTATCATGATCTCACAAGTTCATTTGTGAGGAGGTTTGAGTTTTCATCTTCGCGTAATTCTCCTTCAGTCATGTTTGACCTTTATGACAAATCTTATACCATGGACTTAGAGGACTTTACTTCTGCTTGCAAACTTCCATCTTGGGGTAGTGTCAGGGATCCCCCTAAATATGAATATAGAGACTTTCTTGCTAGAATAACTATGGGGGAATCTAGAGATATAACACAAGTCACTATAGGGAGCGTTCACTTTCCTGCTATACATTATTTTGCTCTCTTCATAGGTAGATGCATAAATGCTAAGGATGAAGCATGTCACATGTGTGCCCCTGATCTCAGCATTCTCAGAAGTGCTGTGTTAGGAGACCAATCTTATCATATGGGAGCCATTGTAGCTCGTAGGTTGCATCATAATAGACATAACAGAGATTTCTTTGGAGGAATTTATGCAACCCGCTTAGCTAATTTTCTTGAGATAGACATTCGTGAGGGTGATATGGAGTTACCCCCTTCCTATTTAGATTTTGATTCTATGGTTTCCCACCAGTTTGTCTAGAGGAGTGAACCACCTCTCCAGTATCGACTAATCTTTAATAAATGACATGTAGTCCATATTGCTCTTCCTGCTCCTGCCTTCTTTGATTCTCAGACAAAAGGAAGATATATTATTACCAGAGAGGAGGCATATGAGTACGAGAGGATAGCGGAGGCTGCTCGATGCCACGCTACAGCTCAGGCGGCGATAGCTGCTGCATCGCAGTATGACCCCAGCTTCACCTACGGGTATCCGCCAGGCTATCCCTGGCAATAGACCAACTTAGGCCAAAAGCCTAAGCTTGGGGGAGTATGTATTTCTCACTGACATTACATTCATGTTCACACACACTCATTGCTAGATGTCGGTGCTCATACTCTTTCACTATAATATCCATGTTAGTTTATTTTCTTTTTCCTGCTTTCTTTTTGTGTATTTAATAAACCTTAAGAAAAAAAACCAAAAAATTAGTAGTAGTTTATCTCTTTGCTGTAGTAATTAAAAAGAAAACCCAAAAATATTTCCCATTCTTCTTTTGCTTGTTGGGAGCTTTCCCATGTAAATAGTTTTTATTTCTTTTCTTTTCTTTTGGGGTCAGTAGGAGAAGACCATGTTTAAATTGTTGAAGTGGCTCTTATATGCATCATTGTTTATTTAACTTAGAGCCCATATTACTTGTCTTCTCTCTTAAGTTGAATGCTTGCAGATTCCAGCTTAGTCCAATGCACGTGCACTCTTATTATTATACACATCGTTTGGTCGTGCAAGTGAAAGGCAATAATGATGATATATGATGGACTTATCGGGATGAGAAAAGCTAGTATGAACTCGACCTCTCTTGTTTTTGTAAATATGATGATTCATCATTCCTGAACCAACTATTATGAAGTAAACATATTTGCAATGACATTTAGAGATTATAGTTGCTTGTGCCATGCTTGATTAGCTATGAGTTATAATGGTTTACCTTGCGTGCCAACATGCTATTAGAATGATTATGATGTGTTATGATGGGATGGTATCCTCCTTTAAATGAATTGAGTGACTAGACTTGGCACATGTTCACACATGTAGTTGAATCAAATCAACATAGCCTTCATGATATTTATGTTCATGGTAGATTATATCCTACTCATGCTTGTATTCGGTGTAAATTAATTTTAATGCATGTTTATGACTGTTGTCGCTCTCTCAGTTGGTCGCTTCCTAGTCTTTTGCTAGCCTTCACCTGTACTAAGCGGGAATACTGCTTGTGCATCCAAACTCCTAAAACCCCAAAGTTGTTCCATATGAGTCCACTATACCTACCTATATGCGGTATTTACCTGCCGTTCCAAGTAAATTTGTATGTGCCAAACTCTAAACCTTCAAATAAACATTATGTTTTGCATGCTCGAATAGCTCATATGTCAACTAAGCTGCACTTATCTTCCATGTTAGGCGGGTTATTCTCAAGAGGAGTGGACTCCGCTCCTCATTCACGAGAAGATGGCTGGTCACCGGGATGCCCAGTCCCATGCTTTATGCAAACTAAATCAAAATAATTGCAAACAAAACTCCCCCTAGGACCCGTTGAATGTTGGAGGCACTCGTTGTTTCGAGCAAGCCATGGATTGATGCTTGTGGAGGAGGGGGAGTATAAACTTTACCATTCTGTTTGGGGACCGCCTATAATTTGTTTAGCATGGAAGATATCGTCATCTCTTAGTTGCTATGTTGACAATGAAAGTATGCCGCTCAAAATATAATTTATCTCTATTTCAAAACCGAGCTCTGGCACCTCTACAAATCCCTGCTTCCCTCTGCGAAGGGCCTATCTATTTACTTTTATGTTGAGTCATCACCCTTCTTATTAAAAAGCACCCGCTGGAGAGCACACTGTCGTTTGCATTCATTATAATTGGTTTATATTGGGTATGACTTGACTGGATCTCTTTTATCATGAATTACAATGTTTAGTCAGTCCTTGATCTTTAAAGGTGCTCTGCATTTATGTTTTGCGGTCTCAGAAAGGGCTAGCAAGATACCATTTTGTTATATCATGTTATGATTATTTTGAGAAAGTGTTGTCATCCGAGTTTTGTTATTATAGCTCGCTAGCTGATTATGCTATTGATATGAGTAATTGTGAGACCTATGTGTTATTGTTAGTATGGTTAGTTCATAATATTTGCTGAAACTTGAATGCTAGCTTTTCATGTTTATAACAGCAAGAGCAAACAGAGTTTGTAAAAGTTTTTCTTTTTCTCTTTCAGTTTGTCAACTGAATTGCTTGAGGACAAGCAAGGGTTTAAGCTTGGGGGAGTTGATACGTCTCCGTCATACCTACTTTTCCAAACACTTTTGCCCTTGTTTTGGACTCTAACTTGTATGATTTGAATGGAACTAACCCGGATTGACGCTGTTTTCAGCAGAATTGCCATGATGTTGTTTTATGTCAGAAAACAAAAGTTCCCGGAATGACCTGAAACTCCACGGAACATCTTAGAAAAAACAATAAAAAAATCCTCGCCAAAGATGAAGACCAGGGGGCCCACACCCTGTCCACGAGGGTGGGGGGCGCCCCCTACCTCATGGGCCCCCTGGTGGCCCTCCGACGCCAACTCCAACTCCATATATTGGATTTCGGGGAGAAAAAAATCAAAGAGAAGAAATCATCGCATTTTACGATACGGAGCCACCGCCAAGCCCTAATCTCTCTCGGGAGGGCTGATCTGGAGTCCGTTCGGGGCTCCGGAGAGGGGGATTCATTGCCGTCGTCATCATCAACCATCCTCCATCACCAATTTCATGATGCTCACCGCCGTGCGTGAGTAATTCCATCGCAGGCTTGCTAGACGGTGATGGGTTGGATGAGATTTATCATGTAATCGAGTTAGTTTTGTTAGGGGTTGATCCCTAATATCCACTATGTTCTGAGATTGATTTTGCTATGACTTTGCTATGCTTAATGCTTGTCACTAGGGCTCGAGTGCCATAATTTCAGATCTGAACCTATTATGTTTTCATGAATATATGTGTGTTCTTGATCCTATCTTGCAAGTCTATAGTCACCTACTATGTGTTATGATCCGGCAACCCCGAAGTGACAATAATCGGGACCACTCCCGATGATGACCATAGTTTGAGGAGTTCATGTATTCACTATGTGCTAATGCTTTGTTCCGGTTCTCTATTAAAAGGAGGCCTTAATATCCCTTAGTTTCCAATAGGACCCCGCTGCCACGGGAGGTAGGACAAAAGATGTCATGCAAGTTCTTTTTCATAAGCACGTATGACTATATACGGAATACATGCCTACATTACATTGATGAATTGGAGCTAGTTCCGTGTCACCCTATGTTATGACTATTACATGACGAACCGCATCCGGCATAATTATCCATCACCAATCCGGTGCCTACGAGTTTTCCATATACTGGTTCTTGCTTATTTACTTTTCCGTTGCTACTGTTATAATCACTACAAAATACCCAAAAACATTACTTTTCCTGTCTTTACTTTTGTTACCTTTGCCATCACTATCATATTACTTTGCTACTAAACACTTTGCTGCAGATACTAAGTTTCCAGGTGTGGTTGAATTGACAACTCAGCTGCTAATACTTGAGAATATTCTTTGGCTCCCCTTGTGTCGAATCAACAAATTTGGGTTGAATACTCTACCCTCGAAAACTGTTGCGATCCCCTATACTTGTGGGTTATCAACCAACAATGGCCATTTTGAAGGGGAACATCTAGTACAAGTTATCCCGACTAAAGTTGGTCTTCGACTGCCAAAGGCACTGGTGATGATGCCGTCTTGGGCTCCACGGTGACCTCCATCCTGCCGCTCTGCTGGTCTTGGTCTTGTTGCACTGAAATGGCAACCTTTTCCTGATGCCTCGGTACTCCACGCCTGTGCTTGCCCCCTTTGCACCAAATAGGAAACAATGACACTGCGCAGGCCGGCGCCCGCCTGGTCTCGATCGTCATGGCTTGCGTCACGAGCACCTTGTGAGGTACCCTGCCTTGATCTCTCTGCCTCCTCACGAGCCTGCCTGGTGAGGCCGTTCCTGAGGAAGTCTTGTGTCGTCCACCCCACGAGGCTTGGCCCCTCGTGAGGGTCTTGAGTCTTGCGCTAATGAAGATGGGCCGTACTGGGCCACCACTCGTGCCACGCCGTTGGCTGCAGGCAAGCAAGTCTAGAGACCCCCGTTCCCAAAACGCCGACAACATCAAGGGATAATTCTCCCATCCAGACGACCTTAATGCCAGTGTCTCATCACCCTTCTGAAGATTTGTACCGAGCACAAAATTTGCTACGTCGAATAGGGATTGTGTCTGTTTATCACAATCTTCTACAGGAATTTTGATTCTGGTTTGTAGGTCAGCGACGCTTTTCAAATCAAGGTTGTACGTCTCTAGCTTCTGTTTGTCCCCTTCGATGGCTGTCCCACAGAAGTATACGTCCTCCCGAGACAAGAAATCGTGAAGCTCACCTGGTATGGAGGGCGAGTGTATGATGTGGTACACCAAAACATCATCTTCGAGGCACAGCTGAAGGACGACGGCGCGCTGGATCTTCCCAGGGGCACGCTCCGTGTACTCTGCGTCGAGAACGATGACCCTCATCTCTACCTTTTCGAGGGAGTTGGATACATTGTTGATCCACTGCTGAACAACCCTTGGGTGGACGGTGATGGTGGCAACTATGCGCGTCGAGCCTTCGACGAGGACATGTTGGACGCTAAAAACCTGAATCTCGATCTCTTTTGCCATTTGGAACCGCTGGAACGGAGGGCTATGGTTTGGAGAATTAGGATTAGATGGGTAGTCTAACTGAAGTAGTAGATGATTATTTAAAGAGGTTAAAACAATGTGAACGCAGTGGGGTTTGGATGCAAATGAAGACGAAGGGGAGGTGAAGAAGCCGAGGAGAATCGGTTCCTGATGGAGAAGTAAATGGGAGAAGTGGCGTGCAGGCAGTTGATTAGACGGCTAGGTAGACTAAACGAAAAGGCTATGTGGGCAGACTGATGAGTCATACCTGTTCGTGTACGTGCCCATCCTTCCTGATAGGTGGGACCTATGCAAACAGATAAAAAAATGTGTCGTAGCTTTTTTGTTTAGCGCGTGAGTGGGAGACACAACAATATCTGGTTAAGGAATACTCCCTCCGTTTAGGTGAGTATAAGTCACCTTATGAAAATCAGGTTTTCCCAAAACCTTTAGGCGTGGAGCATTAACTTCCTGCTCGATCCCCTCCTAGCCTTGTTAGCCAGCGTTCTCTTCCTCTGTTGCCGCGTTCTACTTTTCCATTTTCCTCTTCTCAAGTGTGGAACGATCTGCATGCCATCCTTGATGCACCAGAACGACCATTGTATGCATCACGGCAGGGCGTTGATTGGGCATGCACGAGAATTTGGTTCTGCTTGCAATATGGATGATACCTAAACAATGAAGTTAACAGGCATGCTAGCACGGGAGACCTATTTCTGCTATACAATACTGGAGTACTCATGTTCCTACTACTAGTAGTAGTAGTACAACTGTGGTACACTTGATGGTCAAAATACTATTCATCCGGTCCTCACAGTGAAGTGACAACACCCTGCGCCTGACACTAGTCCAGGCGAGGCGGCGTGTTCGGGTTACCAAAGTCAGCCTCACCCCGTGCACTGTGCAGTCTGTCACCGCCGTTGTACAGCACATTGGCGCCTCGCCTTGTCTCCCTCTCCCTCCCATAGCACCACTCCATCTCCATCTCCTTCTTCGCCTCTGTCTCCATCTCACTGTGCCCCTGTGTACCATCGCCTCACTCACCTCCCCCAGTACCACTATTCCCTCGCTAGCCGCTCCAGCACCGACAACCTTCTCCCCCGTAAATCAAGCCCCCAAAACCTCCCCACCTTCCAAACTCCACCATGGCCGAACATGAACCGCGCAGCATCCATATGAGCCGCGATTGGAGCAATCTCCCCAGCAACATCCTCGACCTCTGTTGTTCGTGTATGGATATGTTGAGCGCCCTGCGGCTGGCTGCATGCTCGAGGGACATGCACACGGCCATCGTCGAAGCGAGGCCTAAGCTTTTCAAGACACCCTGCTTGCTGCTATCTGGTCTTGCGAGATTGGCTCGCCATGATACGGAGGCATACATGATGCCCCTCGACCTCAATCTGATCTCCATTAGCCGAAACATGTTTGCAGGTATGTAGTGGGTCACCGTACATCATTTCCCTCGACATCGATCCGATCACCATCACCCGAAACTTCTTGGCAGGTATGTACTGGGTCGGCATGAACTCCCACCGGATGGCTGCCTTCAGAGAAGACGGTAAAAGTTGGTGCTCGTGAACTTCCAGACCTCCCATGAGATTATCCTTCCTCCATTGGATTATATAGAGTATTACCACCACGGTCCAAGTCATCTAGATTACCACGTCAGTTGGACGGACCTTGTTTTGCAGAAGATTGTAATCTGCCAAGTGCCCACACGACATGCGAATTACGCAGACTTCAAGCTAATTGCCTTGTCCGGCCGCAGACTCGCCTATCTTTACGCCGGTGCCTTCTTTAGCCGGAGACAACTCAGCTTACAGTGGATCATCGTCAAAGCTGATACACACTTCTGTGATGCTATTGAACACAATGGCATCATCTACGCGATCGACAAAGCAGATGGCACCATGTATTGCTGGGACGGCGCATCTAAGTTGTTTCCGTCTCATGTTAATGATGACGCCATGACACTGTTTGAACTTTTTGTGATGATTGGCATATCCCTGTTTGAGCAGAATTTGAGTACAACTATGGCAATGTATTAGAGACGCCGTAAATCAGCTATATTTGAAATGAGTTAATTCATGCGATTGTGACCATGTCATTACAACCAATTTGTACCCTGAATAATCAAACGGTTAGGAATATATGGATATTATCCTTATTTTACAGTAATCTATATACTACTACTAAATATGAGTGCGTACCAATGGCCATGTTAGTTTCCTCATTTTCATGATGTAGAAACATGCACCACACTATTGGTTTCATCTAACCATATATTTGGGAAGTAAATGTCCATATGGAGAACTCTATATTTGGAAGTAGTGAGATCCTGCAATGCTTACCATGTGTACATACCTATATTCGCCCTTCAGCAATCAATGGCTAGAATAATATCCTCCCAAAATTTTTGCCCACAGAACACGAGTATATAACAATGCATGGTCTGTTAGTTACCTTGAAGAATTTGTTTGTGAGGACAGGACATGATTAAATAACATGCATGACATGGTAGTTTCCTGTGAAGAATCGATTGTGAGATAACATGAGTATAACCATGCATGGCACTTCTATATTTTCGAACCCAGTATATATTTCCCTGTATTTTCCTCCCAGTTCCAACAGGGACATATCAATGTTGTTTCTTGCATTATCCTACTCATACTCTGAACAATGTTGATCTTACATTAAGAATGCCTGTCCTTTTTGATATGATGCAGTGTCCCTACAGTTACTGCCCTTTGTAATCACACCACCTTTCCCAAAAACAGGGAAGCACAACTAGTTCCTCGCTCTATCAGACATTGGCAAAAGACTGATGATCATTCAGAAACATGAGCCGAGAAAGTTATATTGCAAAAACCCCACTGTATACAAGCACCGTGTAATACATGAGTATCCGGACAGTGGCTGTTATGTCTATGAGCAGGATACCAGCTTGTTGGGTCCTTTAGGATTTTTTAGTTGGAGGCGGGTAAACAGCCTTGGTTCACACTCTCTGTTTCTCGGACTCAATTATCCCATTAACCAGGAGATCACCGTTGGCAAGGACCTTGATGGTAGAGAGGCTCTGTTTGCTATGGAAAATTGTGTCTACACGGCGAGCCCTAGGAGTTCGGGAGCAAACTCCCCTGATTGTCAACGATACAGCCTGCAGCCAAAAGAAGGTGAGAATGACAAAGGCATCCATATTAACTTTGATCCTTGGATGTCTCAATTACGACAGGAAGTGATGTGGTTCAAGCCTTCAGGTTTATAGGTAATTGGGCAGTTGCATCGAAAGGGTGGAGTACTGGTGTCTCCGGATCACTGGTCGCTGAAGCGGGGCTGCAAATTATGATGGTGTTGGATCATCTCTTCGAATGACTTTGTTGTCTTTGCTGCTGGTTCTGGATGGGTAGTTCTTTCTTTTGTTATGCATATTCCTTGTCATTTGGTCATCCTCGTCTATGTCACTCTTACTATGTAATAGTTACTTCTGTTTAGAATGTCATTCTCATCTGGATCACGAGAGTCTGAGCGCTGCAGATGGGTGCGTTTTGGTGGTGTAGCAAGACTTCTTATGAACTATCATGTCTTGCTGTTTATGTCAGTAGTAGTCACTAGTTAGTGTTTGAATGTTGTATATATCGTTGTTTCGAACTGTTTATTGTCTCGAACTACTGGTGGGCTAAATGAGGGCATCACCATTCTCCAGTGTTCAGAGTATATCTCCTTTTTTCAAGTTATATAATTTGAGCTCAGTGTCTTTTCAACGATGTACAATTTTTTGGGCCAGTGAGGTGTCCTTGAATATGGGCCGAGTAGTAACGCAATGCCCAATATGTCAATTATGACTCTCAGGCCGGGCTCTCAAAAGATCCTGGAAAAAAGGCTGGGCTCTCCAAAAAAGAAAGAATAAGGACTCTTAGGCTGACATGTGGGCGCCACCGGTGTTTTCGTGCGCTTGCGCACCGAGAGCATATTGGCGCGTGCTCGAAATTCATTCTACATTTTCATCCCCAGTCTCCGCCCCTCCCCCACCTTTGGAATATCGATTCCTACTCCAGTTCCCCCAAATCCCCCTCCTGTACTCCCTGTACTCAAGCGCACTATCATGTCGCCGGTCAATGCGGATCTCTGAGCCGGAGATCCTCAGGTCCGTCCTGCCTTCGGTCACTGCGTGCTGTCACTCAACAGTGGCATGGCGGTGCTTGACGACCAGTTTGCCGACAAAGTGCTGATGGTAACCATCAACAGCGACCGGCCTCCCGTCTCGCCGGACGACCTTGTCAAAGCTCTTGGCATTGCGCACGACATCCAAATAAGTGACTTGCTCATCGAAGTCTGTCTGCCACCGGCTGATTTCTTCGTCAGGTTCCGGACAACTTTCGAATGTAGTCGTGTGTTCGAATCTTCCCGGCGTTTGTTCTACGATGGCACGCTGGTGAGCTTTGATCGGTGGCACCCAGGATGGGGCTCGGTGCCCTCTGAGCTTGAGTTTTTAACAAAGCTTACCTTCCACGGCATGCCTCGACGTGCTTGGAACAGCGAGTCCATGAACGAGCTTATCAACGACCTTGGAGGTGAGCTCGTAAGTATGTTTGTTCCTCCAGACAGCAGGGCTGTGACGGTTATGGCATGGATGAAGAAGCCGTCCACCATACCGAAGGTGATTGGTGTTGAGATACCAGTGCAGGAACGGGGGTTGTACTATTCGTCACCATCAAGGCCGCCGCGGACCACATTAGGGATGTACCTATATCGAGTGTTCGTGCATGTCGAAGAAGTGGTCAATCCATCAATCAAAGTCCTGCCGCCGCCGCTGGTGCCAGGGTCCGTTGACGACGTCCATTATAGAAGTCAACATCAGACTTTCCCCATGTTGCTCGGAACGATGGATGGCACATGGCCTACTCCATCGCGCGGCGGAGGCCACTGCTTCTTTGGGAGAAGAGGCAGGGCCGGCTGCCTGGATGTGCTCTAATTTGAGGTAACAACTGAATCTTGTCAGATACTAGTTAAATCCGAGCTATGGGTGTGAAGCACTGATATGCCAGTACATTTGATTGTGACCTGTTCTTGTTTTGTACCTGAACTTTTTTTAGAAAGGGCTGTACGTCAACTTAATGTGCTAGCAAAACTTATTGTGTTGTTTGTCTGTTTTCTTTGCACAACATTCAAGATATTTCCCTGTCATTGATAAAGACGATGAACCGTTATGTACGCTTCGTTGGTTTCAACATAGCCCTACCCGTAGTGATCCACTGATTCCATCCTGATTGTGCCACCTGCGTGAAATTTCTTTATGCAAGTTCAGTGTGCTATGATCTTCTATATGATTGTGTCAACTATATATGTTTTTACTGAGCATCAACAATGCATATGGCTGAAAGATGTATTTATGAGCATCGATCGATGGGTCTCTCTCTCTCTCTCTCTCTCTCTCTCTCTCTCTCACACACACACACGCGCGCGCGCACGCACAAGTGGGACCCGTTGAATTATTTATTTGCTCGTGACAGCTTTTAATTAGGTTCCACTGTAACCTAAATTTTTTCTTAAGTTATTAATTCAGCTCAACGACTTCAAAAAGTTGTACAGAAGCCTTGTTTGGGCCTTTCCGGCGTCGCTGAATGTGGGCTGAGTAGCCATGTTAGGTTGTACTGTACTACACAGGCCTTTTTTTTCAACATCAGCAATGCAACTGGGCTGACAGTTGTACACAATATCCGGGTCAACTTGTTATTCTCCGCCCCGCTGGGCTGCAAACTTTCCTAAGAGCTATGCATTAGGCTTAACAAGAAAATGGACTTTAAGAAATAATAAATGGGATGTAATTATAATAACTGGGCAGTAACTATGCACCAAACGCGTAATTAGTTTAACAAATATATTATTTTTGGAATTTGAAAATTTTCATTTCATTACTTGTTGCGCGCGCAATATTTCATTGGATTTTAACGTAATACAACTTATTTTGAAATTATATTTAACCTGACTAGAAATTTCGGATAAAAAAATTTCGGATCCCATCAAAATGTGGGAATTTTTTTCGAATTATTGTTTTGAGCGGTTGTTTGAAATTATTAATTGTTGTCCTAGCTAGAAGTTGGGCTGTACTTTTAACAAACTATAAATGGGTTGTAGTAAATTCCATTAGAATTAAAAATGAGTTGTACATTCTTATAAATCGCAAATGGGCTATATATTCTCTGCCAAATCCGAGCTGTGGGCCTACTAAGTTGACGCGTACCAAGGGCTTTGTCAACTTAGTCAATATAAACGATTATAGCTGCAGTGATCGTACGATGTCCATCCAACGACCGTAGTGCTTCTTCAACCTCTGGTCTTCTTGCTCCAACCGCCCAAAGCAGCGTCGGTCGTGCCGCGTGCTCTTGCCTCCCGTGGCCGGCTGTGATGCCGTGGAGGCCTCACCACCCCGTACTACTCCCACTGTTGGCCAGGCCATCCCTCTACTCACCCACACCCCATGTTATTCTGCGGCAACGACAGCCTCACACTGTAGCCGAACCAGTGAACCCTCGTACTCCTCTCCGCGCGGGCTTCCACTGCTGTATCTTCCCCGGCTCCGCGTCGTCCCCTTCCTAGGCCTCGCCGTCGTCCACCGCCCTAGTGCTCTCGGCGCGGCATGGTCAGCGACCGACTTCCATCAGAAGAGTACTGTACGTGGAGAGGCTGGCAGCTGGGTCCAGGCGGCCGCAAGGAAGTGCCTCCTTATTACGCGCAAAATAATTATTCCTCCACCTGACAGCAGGGACCCACCGGACGGACCACCTTATTTCGCAAAAAAAATGTTTCCCCCCTGTCTGCTGGGACCCACCGGACGGGCCACCGTATTTTGCAAAAAAACATTCCCCCCGCTGTCAGCTCGGACCCACCGGAAGTGCCTCCTTATTACGCACAAAAAAATGAATACTCCCCCTGCTAGCTGGGACCCACCATGGTGGGAGGCTGACTTGTGGGCCTACTAAGTTGACTGGGACGGGGGCCTTTGTCAACTTTAGTCAATATGAACGATTCTAGATCCAGTGACCGTACGATGTCCATCCAACGGCCGTAGTGCTTCTTCAACCTCTGGTCTTCTTGCTCCAGCCGCCCAAAGCAGCGCCTGTCGTGCCGCATGCTCCTGCCTCCCATGGCCGGCTGTGCTGCCGCGGAGGCCTCACCGCCCCTACTATTCCCACCACTGGCTAGGCCCTGTGGCGATGACAGCCTCACACCGCAGCCGAACCAGTGAACCCTCGTACTCCTCTCCGCGCGGGCTTCCACTGCCGCGTCTTCCCCGGCTCTGAGTCGTCCCCTTCCTAGGCCTCGCCCTCGTCCACCGCCGTGGTGCTCTCGGCGCGGTGTGGTCAACATGGTCAAGGAACAACTTCCATCGGACGTGGACTGTATGTGGAGAGGCTGACAGCTAGGTCCACGGCCGCAGCAAGGAAGTGCCTCCTTTATTACGCGAAAAATAATGATTCCTCCACCTGACAACAGGGACCCACCGGACGGGCCACCGTATTTTGTGAAAAAAACATTTCCCCATGACTGCTGGGACCCACTAGCTACACCTTCGCACGCAAGGAAGTGCATCCGGGCAAAAGAAAAAAAATGATTCGCCCCCTTGACTGCTGCGACCCACCAGCTACATCTTCGCACGTAAGGAAGTGCCTGACAGTCGGGACCCACCTGGTCAAAGCGTACGTAGCATTGTCATTCTGGTCGCGAATGTGTACATACATACTGGTGGATGTAGAGGCGCGCACGTGTCGTAGTAGAGGCGCGCACGTATCGTAGTAGAGGCGCGCATGTAGCATGTACACATACGTACAACGGCCAGGGTGCAAGAAAGAAAATACGGCCACATACGTACATACGGGCGGGGTCTCGAACGCCTACTCGCGCATACGTACGGCCAGGGCTCGTGTACATGTCTGGGTTGGAATGGAGAAACAACATCGTCGTCGTGTTCATGGGGAGCCAACCGGCTGGGTCGGAACGGAATGCGTCGTCGTGTTCATCGGGAGGGCTTGGATGGAACAGGCGATGGAAACGAGGCCTAACGTACCGCAGAACGGAGGAAACGGCCTTGTGTTCGACCGACCACGTTTGAAACGGGATCCTGTTCATCGAGAGGTGTCTGGCTTACCGCAAAATGGAGGAAACAGACCTCCTATGGTCGAAACGGGGGTCCTGTTGATCGGGAGGGGTGTGGCGTACCGCAAAACGGACGAAACGGACTTGTGTTGGAGCTCTACGGTCGAAACGGGGGTCCTGTTAATTGGGAGGGGTGTGGCGTACCGCAAAACGGACAAAACGGACTTGTGTTGGAGCGCTACGGTCGAAACAGGGGTCCTGTTGATCAGGAGGGGTGTGGCGTACCGCAAAACGGACGAAAAGGACTTGTGTTGGAGCGCTACGGTCGAAACGGGGGTCTTGTTCATCGGGAGGGGTGTGGCGTACCGCAAAACGAGACTCGAAGGGATACTGTTCATCTTCACCTTCGACCTCCTCCAGCCTCCACGGGCTACCGTCGACCTCCTCCAGCCTCCACGGGCTCCTGTTCATCCAGCCTCCACCGCGCGCTACTCCACCGGCTACTGTTCAACAACCCCTCCATGGGCACCCCTGAAAGTACAAGTATCCCTAGGTGGTTTTGGTAATTCCTAACAACATATAGCTCATTGAGCTAACATCTTTCCAAGATGAATATTTCAGGAAAAGCTCAATGAATGGCATGGCATGGATGAGAAAAGTGGATCCCTCAAAATGCTAAGGATAAAAGGATTGTCTCAAGCTCAAAAGCTCAAGACTCTACATTTTATATTTTAGTGATCCAAGATCACATTGAGTCTATAGGAAAAGCCAATACTATCAAGGAGGAATGAGGTGTTGCTTAATGAGTTTCTTGCTCCACAGTGCTTAGTGATATGCTCCAAAGCCCTCAACTACTTTCTCACATCCACAAATGACCTAAACCTAAAGTCAAACTCGGCCCTACCGATTCTTTCTATCCGGCGCCACCGAGTTCAGATGTCATAGCCACTGCCACAAACCCTAGGCAAATCGGTCTCATCGATAGGGATCTCGGTCTCACCGAGATGGGATTGTAATCTCTCTGTTTCCCTTCGTAACATTTCCGTACCACCGAGATGAGCGATCGGTCCCACCGAGATTGCAATGTAAACTCCCTGTTTCCTTTTCGTAACATTTCGGTCCCACCGAAATGAGCGAATCGGTCCCACCGAGTTTACCTGACCAACTCTATGGTTAGCTTATTACCAAAATCGGTCCCACCAAGTTTGTGTAATCGGTCTCACCGAGATTACGTTATGCCCTAACCCTAATCATATCGGTCCTACCGAGTTGCATGTCGGTCCCACCGAAAATCCTAACGGTCACTAGATTTGCTGAATCGGTCTGACCGAGTTTATCAATTTGGTCCCACCGAGTTTGGTAAGTTGTGTGTAACGGTTAGATTTTGTGTGGAGGCTATATATACCCCTCCACCTCCTCTTCATTCGTGGAGAGAGCCATCGGAACAAACCTACACTTCCAACTTGCTGTTTCTGAGAGAGAACCACCTACTCATGTGTTGAGGCCAAGATATTCCATTCCTACCATATGAATCTTGATCTCTAGCCTTCCCCAAGTTGCTTTCCACTCAAATCTTCTTTCCACCAAATCCAAATCCTGTGAGAGAGAGTTGAGTGTTGGGGAGACTATCATTTGAAGCACAAGAGCAAGGAGTTCATCATCAACACACCATTTGTTACTTCTTGGAGAGTGGTGTCTCCTAGATTGGCTAGGTGTCACTTGGGAGCCTCCGACAAGATTGTGGAGTTGAACCAAGGAGTTTGTAAGGGCAAGGAGATCACCTATTTCGTGAAGATCTACCGCTAGTGAGGCAAGTCCTTCATGGGCAACGGCCATGGTGGGATGGACAAGGTTGCTTCTTCGTGGACCCTTCATGGGTGGAGCCCTCCGTGGACTCGCGCAACCGTTACCCTTCGTGGGTTGAAGTCTCCATCAACGTGGATGTACGATAGCACCACCTATCGGAACCACGACAAAAACATCCGTGTCTCCAATTGCGTTTGAATTCTCCAAACCCTTCCCTTTACATTCTTGTAAGTTGCATGCTTTACTTTCCGCTGCTCATATACTCTTCGCATGCTTGCTTGAATTGTGTTAAGATTGCTTGACTTGTGCTAAGATAGCTAAAATCTGCCGAAGACTAAAATTGGGAAAAAGATAAGTTTTTATTTGGTCAAGTAGTCTAATCACCCCCCCCCCTCTAGACATACTTTTGATCCTACAAATGGTGTCAAAGCTTTAGTCTCCATTTGCTTTGATTTCCATAGCTTTTGGTAGTCATAGCCGTGGTTTCACAACCTAGGAGAGTATGGCGTCTAGCGAGGGAAATTACCACCGTAGAGGTCCTTACTTTGATGGTACTAATTTTGCTAGTTGGAAGCATAAGATGAAAATGCATATTCTTGGACATAACCCAGCCGTATGGGCTATTGTGTGTATTGGCTTGCAAGGTGAATTCTTTGATGGGAGAGAATCGAACCGTGAAGCTAGCGCGGAAGAGTTGAAGATGTTGCAATACAACGCTCAAGCTTGTGATATCCTCTTCAACGGATTGTGCCCCGAAGAATTCAACAAAATCAGCCATCTTGAGAATGCAAAGGAAATTTGGGATACTTTGATTGATATGCAGAAGGTACCGACCCCGTCAAGGAATCCAAGTTGGATGTGCTCCAAATTCAACTTGACAAGTTCAAAATGAAGGATGGTGAAGGTGTCGCTGAAATGTACTCTAGGCTTGCTCTTATCACAAATGAGATTGCCGCCTTAGGGAGTGAAGAGATGACCGACAAATTCATCATCTAGAAGATCCTAAGAGCTTTGGACGAAAAATATGATACCGTGTGCACATTGATCCAAATGATGCCCAATTACAAAGATCTCAAGCCAACGGAAGTCATTGGAAGAATTGTTGCTCATGAGATGTCACTCAAGGATAAGGAGGAACTTCACAACAAGTCAAGTGGTGCTTACAAAGCCTCATGTGAAGCCCCTACATCATCAAGTGAGAAACAATCCTTCAATGAAGAATTGAGCTTAATGGTGAGGAACTTCAACAAGTTCTACAAGAATAGAAGCAAAGAGAGAAGCTCCAAGACAAGGTCCTACAATGACAAAAGATCTTCTAGTCGAGAGTGAAATTTCTACAATTGTGGGAGACCCGGACACTATTCCAATGAGTGTACGGCACCCTACAAAAGAAGAGAAGAATCAGCCAAGAGGAGAAGTAGAAGAGAAGAATCACCACCAAAAGTGAGGAGGAGTAGAGATGATGTTATGAACGAAGAACATCCCGGAGAAGCAAGTATTCAGAAAGGAAGGACAAGTCATCAAGGAGCTACACAAAACGAAGACATCAAGCTCATGTTGGTGAATGGGTATCCGGCTCCGACTCCGACAATCACTCCGAGAGAAGCTATCACTCCGACTCCAAATATACTCAAGATGAAGGTGTTGCCGATCTAGCACTTGTGTCAACCAACTCCTACGACATATTTGATTCACCAAATGAAGGACTTGGAAGATTCTTCATGGCTAAAGTCCCAAAGGTAACACACCCCGAGTATGTTGATTTCAATAGTGATGAAGATGACTTGTTAGGTGATGATGATTTACTTGTTGACAACTCTAGTGATGAATACTATGATGAAACGTCTATTAATCAAGCTAATCAAGATAAAACTAATGACAATGATAAGGAGAAGATTGAGCTTCTAACTAAAGAACTATACACTCTTAAGTTAGCTCATGAAACTATCTTAGAAGATCATCGAGAAATTTTAAGGACTCATGAGAAGTTACGCTTTGAAAAGCTCAACCTTGAGCAAGAGCATGAGTTCTTAAAGGCAATCAATGATGATCTCCGTAAGAAAAGTTCTTCTTACATTGCCAAGCGTTTACTCTTATCTACTTACATGCCTCAAGTCAAGTCTAGTAACAAGAACAAGAAGGATTCTTCCTCTAGTAGTAACAATAATCATGCTAAATTCAATGTTGTTGCTTCTAGTAGTTCTCTTGATTCCACTAATGATTCTCTTAGCCAAGTTACACTTGAGCAAGAAAATAGCTTATTGAAGGGAATTATAGAGAAAGGTGTTTACAAGAGCCTTGCCGGGAGTAAGCAATTTGAGGAAATTGTACGCAAACAAGGAAGGCACCGGAAGAACCAAGGTGTTGGTTTTGAACGAAAGTTCAATGCCAATGGAGTTGAGTGGGAAGAATTCCCATCAAGATGATGTGGATCCCGAAAAAGAAGAACTAGAGAGTTCTTGAGGGTGACTCTGCCAACATACTTCACTCATATCGTTTTGGCAACAACAAGTGCAATCAACTTTAATATCTTGCACTAGTTCAAGGAGTCACAAACCCTCTTGTTGGTAAGACAAGGGACAAGGTAACCTAATGCTTTCATACACATCATCTTGTGTGTGCATCACTCTATGTCTATGGATATCCTTGTTTGTTCGTTGTGGGACTAACCCGTGTAGGTATTGAAAGTGCAACTCACTCCAAAGGATTGCTCCAAATGATCTTCATCAACATTGAGCATCCACATCTTCAACACCTACATGAAGTCATCATCGACAAAACCCAAGGTTAGTTCATCCCTCTAAGGGGGGATCTCACATCTAGGGGGAGATTTACTCTAAGAATTGAGTCAAAGAAACTCTAATGGTGTGAACACAACAATGCATTATGTAAAAGTGGTAACCCCACTTGAGCTTAAACAATGAGTATGACCTATGATCAAATGTTCTCATTTGACTCCTAAGTCAATATACTCATATATAGATGACCTAGTCATTGCCAAGTGTTTGATAGATGCTAGAATTGGTTGTGCATGCTTTGCCACATATTTCATTTGCCATTTTATTGTGTGAGCATGTTGGTTGCATATTTTACTCATTCGAGGACATCCACTTTTTGTTTTGATTGATTGGTTTCTTTTTCGTTAGCCAAGTGGATGGACAAGAATGCCTAAGAACCTTCTCTAGCTATCTATGCTTTTCTTGTCTCAAACTCTATTCATGCTACATCACAAAATTTGAACAAGTCAGATTCGAACCACTTTGTGTGAGGAGCACTTGGAGTCCCCGATTCGTCATAGACTTAAACTTCCAAAACTTCTTTGTGCGTTTCGGTCTGTCCGATTCTTCCATTTCGGTCATACCGAGATCACTAAGTCGATCTAGGTTTTCAATCTCGGTTCAATCGATTTGAACTTTTCGGTCACACTGAGTTGCTGTAACTGTCAACAGTTATGCATCTCGGTGCCACCGAGTTGTTCCAATCGGTCACCCCGACAGGGTCGGGCTATATATACCCACGGGCAAAAATTGGGAAACTTTCTCCGGACTCTTTTCGCCCGCGCATAGTCCGCTCTGCCTCCAGGGTCTCTGGATTGTCCTCCTCGTCGCCAGCTACCTCCAGTCGTTGGTCTCCGCCGCCGTCAACGGAAATCATCCCCGTCGTTGCCGTCGTAGCGAGTTCATCGCTAAACTAGGGTATGGACTCGATCACTGTGCTATCCCCGTCCGATTCCTAGCACATTGGGTTTGCCATGAATCTTGCCACGATTGAAACTATCCTATCTAGTCAAAAGACTCCGTAGATTAGTGATGAATTGAAAATTTAGGGTTAGGTTTCTGCCGAAACCATCTCGTACCCACCGAGTTGTAGAACTCGGTTCCACCAATTCGGCTACGACCATTGCACATGTAATTCTCGGTCCGACCGAGAATTGAAAATCGGTGTGACCGAGTTTAGGACTTTGTGAAACCCTAGCAGTCTCGGTGCCACTGAACTTTGACTCGGTCTGACCGAGTTCACTAGTTTAGGTTCCAAAAGCTGCTTCGGTATCACCGAGTTCACAAATCGGTTGATCCGAAATGCTTTCTGTGGAAAACTAAAACTAAGTTTTTGACTCATTCTTTTGCAAAAACCTCTGTATTTTGTGATGCTCATCCACTCTATCTCATCTATATCTATTCACAGGGTCTGCAGTCAGTGTTTGCACTATGTCTGATCAAAGTGACAGCCAGAACAGGGAAGAGGAGCAGGTTCAAATGAGTGAGGGCACTAGTCCCTCTAGCAGCTCTGATGAGGGTAGCAGGAGCACCCCAAGCAACTTACCCAAAGCTGCCACCAGGGCCAGAAAGAAGAAAACCTCAGAATCTTAGGATGAAGACTATGTGGCAGTTCAGGATGAGGCCACTTCCAAGAAGAAGGTGCTCAAAAAGGAGTATGGCTCAACTGCATCCACTAAGCCAGGAGTGCTGAAGAACACACCTGCAAGAAGGATTTCCACTTCCAAACCCAGGAAGGTTGCCACTGGAGAAACCATGAAGTTTACTATTGAATCAGAAGATGAAGCTGTTGGTCAAGAAAAAAAGAAAAAGAGAGTCAGAACCACTACTGCCAAAGTTCTTGGCAATCCCTCTATGAGGAGAGACTCTGAGGAAGAAGAAGAAGAGGTTGCTGCACCAGCACCCAAGGCTCAGAAGCTTATGGGTGATGCAATCAGGTCAGGGGCTGCATCATCAAAGCCCAAAGAAGCACCCAAAGCTGCCTCAAACCCAAGACTGCACCAAAGAGGAATACCAGAAACATATCTGCTGCTAAGAAGAACAAGGCCCCAGTGCGTGAAGCTGTTGCTGAAGAGGAAGATGATGAAGAGCATGTCTTGAGAAAGTTGAAGCCAAAAATTCCAGATCATAGTGATGCTCATCCTGTGGCTGAGAACATGAAGCTGAGAAAGGATGCAGGCCTCAGACATTGAAGGTTGTCTGATCCTTATGCAGTCAGGAGGAGGACTGCTGTTGAGTACAGGTTCCATCCAAAGGAACAGCAGGATTTCTATGAGACAGTGTTGCTGGACAAGAAGCCAATAGTGTGTGACATGAGGTGGGTTGACTGGACCTACATGAAGGAGAATGAAGAACAATATCCTGGTGTGCATGACAATTTCAATGCTTGTGGAGTGACAGACTTTGTTGGGAAGAAGCTCACAAAGTGGAATGATGAGCTCATAATGCAATTCTACTCCACAACACACTTCTATCCAGATGGCAGGATAGTATGGATGTCTGAAGGTACTAGGTACCAATCAACAATTGAAGAATGGGATAATCTGATCAATGCACCTAAGGAGAAAGAAGATGACTTGGATGTCTATGCCAAGAAGAAGATGGATCACAACTCTATGACACATATGTACAAGGAGATCCCAGATGCTGCAGTTGAGACACATAAGTTTGGATCAATACATTACCTTCTGTCAGGACTGCCAACCATCAACTGGATCCTCAGGCACACTCTCTTACCCAAGTCAGGTGATCACAACATGATCAGAGGCCATGCAATAAACTTGCTACACTTATTTGATGTGCCACAGAAGTTCAAGGTCATGAGCCTCATAGTTGAGACTATCAAGAGGACAGCAGCTGACCAAAAGAGAAGTTGTGGTATGCCCCACAGATCCATGAGCTGATTAACTCCAAGATGGGCACAGGCACATACTTATTGGACAAGGATCACATGCCTATCTATCCAGACTTTGAGGACAACCAAGTGGTTATGGATGAAGATGAACCATCTTCTGTGCATGCTCAAGCAAAGAAGGAGAAGGCAAGGACAGAGAAGGCTACCAAGATGCCAACAATGGTAGAGCCATCTCAGTACTTTTTGAAGAGCAAACAAGATCAGCTAGGCTACTTGATTGCATCCACTCTGCGGATTGAGAAGGGGCTGGCCACCTTGACTCAAAACCAGGAGAGCCTGGAGAGGATCATGGAGCAGAAGTTCTATGACTTGGATGTGAAGGTAACTGAGATCCAGTCTGTTGTTGAGCAGCTTCAGGATGATATGCAGGAGAGGAAGGGCAAGACAACCACTAATGCATTTGCCAGAGTGCCTAGAGCTCAGAGATCAGCTGCAGTGCCAGTGACAGACACCAGAGCCACTTCATCTGCACCATCTACAACTCCTACAGCTCCAGTGCAACCAGCTCCAGCACCTACACCTCCATCTCCATCCACATCTACTGAAGTCTTTGTCCAAGGAGCCATCTCTACACCACCACCTGAAGATCAAGCCTGAGAGACGATTTAGTGCTATGCATTTTCTATGAACTTTTTGGTAACTTGTTGCCAAAGGGGGAGAAAAATGTATAGATCATAGGCTTCGAGAGAGAGTGTTGCTTTTTATTCTCTCTTGCTTTGGTGGTTGAACTTTATTTGCTTGTTTGAGATACTTTATGTCTGTGTGATACTTGGATGATCATGTGTTTGATCATATGCTACATTTATGCTTGTTGGATGACATTATCCTTTTTATCTCTACATGATCATTCACTTTGCTTGGTGATGAGTGCACGTATTCAATTACTATCATTTTGAGTGCTCCACCAAGATGTATGTGACATGGAAGAGTAACCATTGAGCCTAACTCTTTGTGCATTTGCAGTCCAAAGCAAAACTTAAACTATGCACAAATTTAGGGGGAGCTCTTGCTTATCACATACTTCTCAAAGCGACAATGTTTTTCACTCTTATTATCATTTGTCGAAGCTTTGATCTATATGTTGTCATCAATTACCAAAAAGGGGGAGATTGAAAGTGCAACTATCCCTAGGTGGTTTTGGTAATTCCTAACAACATATAGCTCATTGAGCTAACATCTTTCCAAGATGAATATTTCAGGAAAAGCTCAATGAATGGCATGGCATGGATGAGAAAAGTGGATCCCTCAAAATGCTAAGGATAAAAGGATTGGCTCAATCTCAAAAGCTCAAGACTCTACGTTTTATATTTTAGTGATCCAAGATCACATTGAGTCTATAGGAAAAGCCAATACTATCAAGGAGGGATGAGGTGTTGCTTAATGAGTTTCCTGCTCCACAGTGCTTTGTGATATGCTCCAAAGCCCTAAACTACTTTCTCACATCCACAAATGACCTAAACCTAATGTCAAACTCAGCCCTACCGATTCTTTCTATCCGGCGCCACCGAGTTCAGATGTCATAGCCACTGCCACAAACCCTAGGCAAATCGGTCTCATCGATAGGGATCTCGGTCTCACCGAGATGGGATTGTAATCTCTCTGTTTCCCTTCGTAACATTTCCGTACCACCGAGATGAGCGATCGGTCCCACCGAGATTGCAATGTAAACTCCCTGTTTCCTTTTCGTAACATTTCGGTCCCACCGAAATGAGCGAATCGGTCCCACCGAGTTTACCTGACCAACTCTATGGTTAGCTTATTACCAAAATCGGTCCCACCAAGTTTGTGTAATCGGTCTCACCGAGATTACGTTATGCCCTAACCCTAATCATATCGGTCCTACCGAGTTGCATGTCGGTCCCACCGAAAATCCTAACAGTCACTAGATTTGCTGAATCGGTCTGACCGAGTTTATCAATTTGGTCCCACCGAGTTTGGTAAGTTGTGTGTAACGGTTAGATTTTGTGTGGAGGCTATATATACCCCTCCACCTCCTCTTCATTCGTGGAGAGAGCCATCAGAACAAACCTACACTTCCAACTTGCTGTTTCTGAGAGAGAACCACCTACTCATGTGTTGAGGCCAAGATATTCCATTCCTACCATATGAATCTTGATCTCTAGCCTTCCCCAAGTTGCTTTCCACTCAAATATTCTTTCCACCAAATCCAAATCCTGTGAGAGAGAGTTGAGTGTTGGGGAGACTATCATTTGAAGCACAAGAGCAAGGAGTTCATCATCAACACACCATTTGTTACTTCTTGGAGAGTGGTGTCTCCTAGATTGGCTAGGTGTCACTTGGGAGCCTCCGACAAGATTGTGGAGTTGAACCAAGGAGTTTGTAAGGGCAAGGAGATCGCCTACTTCGTGAAGATCTACCGCTAGTGAGGCAAGTCCTCCGTGGGCGACGGCCATGGTGGGATAGACAAGGTTGCTTCTTCATGGACCCTTCGTGGGTGGAGCCCTCCGTGGACTTGCGCAACCGTTACCCTTCGTGGGTTGAAGTCTCCATCAATGTGGATGTACGATAGCACCACCTATCGGAACCACAACAAAAACATCCGTGTCTCCAATTGCATTTGAATTCTCCAAACCCTTCCCTTTACATTCATGCAAGTTGCATGCTTTACTTTCCGCTGCTCATATACTCTTTGCATGCTTGCTTGAATTGTGTTAAGATTGCTTGACTTGTGCTAAGATAGCTAAAATCTGCCAAAGACTAAAATTGGGAAAAGGATAAGTTTTTATTTGGTCAAGTAGTCTAATCACCCCCCCTCTAGACATACTTTCGATCCTACAACCCCTCCACCGTCTACTGTTCATCCAACCCTCCACGGGGTCGTGCTGTTCATCCAGCCCTCCACACCACAGGTCCTGTTCATCCAGAGGCAATGCCACCGCTCACTGTTCATTCACCCCCCCCCCGCAACGCTCACTGTTCATCCCAGAGGAAGCATCAATCGGCTTCAGTTAGCAGCAGTAGTGAAGGAATCGCTCGATCGGGTTCAGTTAACAGCCATCGATCGGTCGCTCGGGTTCAGTAACGCGTAGCCTGCAGTGCAATCGCTCGGGTTCAGTTAGAGCCCAACGCCCTCACTCGGGTTCAGTTAGAGCCAACGCCTCGCACACACACACGCGTACGTGTACGAGAGAAACACGCATCGCTCGGCCGCCGACCACCCACCGTAACCGGGAACTCCCCGATATTTTCCTCGCCCTTGCTTCTACCACGGTTTTTTCTGTCATGGACGTCCCAAAGAATGTCATGCAGCTGCGTCTCCGGCCCGCCCAGGACGAAAATCCCATTTTCTGTCATGATTTTTTGTCATAGAAGTAGGAGCCCACCACATCTATGATGATACCGGGTTTTGTCACAATTATCGCCATAGAAGTGTCATATGTATGACAGAAAAAAAATTCGTTCAGCCCAAAATGTCACAGATGTGTCTTTTTTTTGTAGTGCTTCCTTATACTAATCATTCATGAATTGCTTGTATGACCTATATTGTGATTGTCAAGCTTCAAAAGATTTCACTTTCTAAACCCAATGTGAAGCTACTACTAGTCATGATATGAACATATAATTTCAACTTCATGATATTCAATTCATTCAATAATTTATTCATAGGATATAAGTGAAGCACAAGAGTAAATGACAAACTACTCCAAAAAGATATAAGTGAAGATCAAGCGAGTAGTGAAGTAAATGGGTAGCTAATTGAGGACTCTCTCTTATTTAAAAAAACTTTCAGATCTAAGTAACTTATTAAAACAACAAGCAAAACAAAATAAAATGACATTCCAAGAATAGCACAACTCATGTGGAGAAGCAAAAACTTAGGCTCAACCGATACTAACCGATAATTGTTGATGAAGAAAGGTGGGATGCCTACCGGGGCATCCCCAAGCTTAGATGCTCGAGACTTATTAAAATATTATCTTGGGATGATTCCAATCTTGAGTTTTGTGTCTCCTTAATTCCTTTTATATCACGGTTTTCCTAAATCTTGAAAACTTCATCCACACAAAACTCAACAAGAACTCGTGAGATAAGTTAGTATAAATCAATGCAATAACCTTATCATTCTCTACTGTAGAAAATCACTAAAATTATTATTTAACATTGCATACTAAATACCTCTGCATATTTATACTCCTATCCTCAAATAAAATCATTGAACAAGCAAACATATGCAAACAATGCTAACATAACAACAATCTGCCATAACATGATAGTCTGTAAAGGATGCAAGATATTTCATACTTCTGTAACTCAAACAATTCTAAAAAATTACAACATTGTAGAAAATTTATCATATCTTATTGTGCAAAAACATTCAACATTTTATCACATTCTTACTTTTCTAGAGAATTCACGCACTAGCATGCAACTTTCTGTTTTCAAACAGCCACAAATAGACTTGCAAAATAAACATGGCAAAGGCTATACTTGACATTTTTATTGAAATGAAAGATGCAAAACTTTATTATAAATAGCTGAAAGCAAATACAAACAAAAGAAAATGACGCTCCAAGCGAAACACATATCATGTGACGAATAAAAATTTAGCCTCAGGTAAGGTTACCGATATTGTTGGAGACGAAAGAGGGGATGCCTTCCGAGGCATCCCCAAGCTTAGTTGCTTGGATCTTCCTTGAATATTACCTTGGGGGTGCCTTGGGCATCCCCAAGCTTAGGGTCTTGTCACTCCTTATTCTCCTCATATCGATATCTCATCCAAAACTTGAAAACTTCAATCACACAAAACTTAACAAAACTTCGTGAGACGGGTTAGTATGATAAAGACAAATTATTCACTTTGGTACTGTCAAAGACAGGATTCGTGATTGTTCTCACACAATGCCTATTGTACCCTATCATTGAAATTTTTTATATTGAGCAATATAAGCCATAGAAACTACTCCCTCCGTCCCATAATGTAAGAAGTTTTTTGACACTATACTAGTATCAGAAAACGTCTTACATTATGGGACGAAGGGAGTACGAAGCAAGCAAACTATGTATTAAAAATAGAATCTGTCAAAAATAGAACAGTCTGTAATGATCTGGAAAACTACCATACTTATGTAAATCCAAAAATTCTAAAAAATTAGGAGCACGTAGACAATTTGTATATCAATCAGCGGAAAAAAAATCAGAATTTTATCATGTGCCAGTGAATTTAAACAATTCTGTTACTGGAAGCAAAAGTGTCCATTTTTGCACAGAATCAAGTCAACTATCACCCACACTATCCCAAAGGCTTTACTTGACACTTTATTGAAACGAAAGCTATAAAACATGGTTAACATAGTAGCATAATCATGTGAACACATAAAAATAGTAGGTTAAAATGTTGGGTCGTCTCCCGACAAGCGCTTTTCTTTAATGCCTTTTTAGCCAGACATGATTATTTCAATGATGCTCGCATAAACGAGAAGAATTGAAACATAACAAGAGCATCATGAAACACATGGCAAGCGCATTTAATCCTAACATACTTCCTATGCATATGTATTTTGTGAGCAAACAACTTATGAGAGAAGAATCAACTAGCATAGGAAGGCAAAACAAGCAAAACTTCAAGATTTTCAACACAAAGAGAGGGAACTTGATATTATTGCAATACCTACAAGCATATGTTACTCTCTCATAATAATTTTTAGTAGCATCATGAATGAATTCAACAATATAACTATCACATAAAGCATTCTTTTCATGATCCACAAGCATAGAATTTTTATTCTCCACATAAGCAAATTTATTATCATGAATAATGGTGGGAGCAAACTCAACAAAGTAACTATCATGTGATTGAAAATTAAAATCATGATGACAAGTTTCATGGTTATCATTATTCAATATAGCATACATGTCATCACCATAATCATCATAGATATGAACTTTGTTTTCATAATCAATTGAAGCCTCTTCCAAAATAGTGGATTCATCATTAAATAAATTCATGACCTCTCCAAGTCCACTTTCATAATTGTCACAATAAGATTCAACACCCTCCAAAATAGTGGGATAACTAGCACCTAGAGTTGACACTCTTCCAAACCCACTTTCATCAATATAATCATCATAAATAGGAGGCATGCTTTCATCATAATAAAGTTTCTCATCAAAACTTGGGGGAGTAAAAATATCATCTTCACCAAATATAGCATCCCCAAGCTTGTAGCTTTGCATATAATTAGCATCATGGATATTCAGAGAGTTAATACCAACAACATTGCAATCATGCTCATCATTCAAAGATTTTTTGTCACACATTTTATAGAATTCTTCTTCTATCAATTGAGCACAATTTTCATTTCCATCATTTTCACAAAAGACATTGTAAAGATGAATAATATCATGCAACCTCAATTCCATTTTTTGTAGCTTTCCTTTTATAAACCAAACTAGTGATTAAACAAGAAGCTAAAAGATTCAATTGCAAGATCTAAAGATATACCTTCAAGCACTCACCTCCCCGGCAACAGCGCCAGAGAAGAGCTTGATGTCTACTACACAACTTGTTCTTGTAGATTCGTGTTTAGCCTCCAAGCGCAGAGTTTTATAGGACAGTAGCAAATTTCCCTCAAGTAGATGGCCTAAGGTTTATCAATCCGTGGGAGGTGTAGGATGAAGATGGTCTCTCTCAAACAACCCTGCAACCAAATAATAAAAAGTCTCTTGTGTCACCAACACACCAAATACAATGGTAAATTGTATAGGTGCACTAGTTTGGCAAAGATACGGTGATACAAGTGTAGTAATGATAGTAGATATTGATTTTTGTGATGGCAACAATAAAAAACAGCAAGGTAGCAAGTAACAAAAGTGAGCACAAATGGTATTGCAATGCTTGAAAATGAGGCCTAGGGTCCGTACTTTCGCTAGTGCAATATCCAAACAGTGCTAATACAATTGGATCATATAACCATCCCTCAAAGTGCGATGAAGAATCACTCCAAAGTTCCTATCGAGTGGAGAACATGAGAAGAAATTCATTGTAGGGTACGAAACCACCTCAAAGCTATTCTTTCCAATCAATCTATCATGGAGTTTGTACTAAAATAACACCAAGCTATTCTTTCAGATCGATCTATCCAAGAGTTCATACTAAAATAACACCAAATGATACACATCAACCAACTCCAATGCCACCTAGATACTCCAATGTCACCACGAGTATCCGTGAGATGATTATACGATATGCATCAAACAATTTCAGATTCATAATACTCAATCCAACACAAAGAACCTCAAAGAGTGCCCCAAGATTTCTACCTGAGAAACAAAGACGAGAACGTGCATCAACCCCTATGCATAGATTACCCCAATGTAACCTCGGGAATCCACGATTGAGTGCCAAAATGCTTGGGGAATGCCGTAATTTCAAAAAAAATCCTATGATCACGCAAGATCTATCTAGGTGATGCATAGCAACGAGAGGGGAGAGTGTTGTGATGTAGGGCGGAACCCTAGGGGCCGATCTTTCATGTTTGGAGAGGATCCCTACGAGGAATACAAAGAACGCGTGGAGGGGACCGAGGGAAATCACGGGAAAATACAACAGAAAACACTCAACCAACACGAATATGATCACACATGTGCTAGATCCGAGAAACATAAAGAGATACACGGTCCAAATCCAACAAAGGACGATACAAGTGGTGGTGGTTCATCTTCGAGAGGAGGTCTTGAATCCACGAGGGATCTTCCGGTAAAGGGGTCTTGAATCTAGGTGGATCTTCTCCAAAGAGGCCGCGGTCTCTCCCGAGGAGGAGATCTGTATGGATGAGCGAGGCTCTATCTCACAAATGAGCTAAATCAACGCTAACCCTAACTAGGAGGAGGTGGCAGAGTATATATAGTGTTACCCACGAAGGGGTAAGTGAGAGGGGGATACATGGGCCCTTGGCCCGTTCTCTGCGCACAGGTAGGTGTCGGATGTCCGGGCTGGGGGCCGGATGTCCGGTGGCTCACGAAGAGCTGGATGTCCGGGCCTCTGGCCGGATGTCCGGGCTGGCGAGGTCCAGCTTCTGGACGTTCTGTGATGGGCCGCCGGATGTCCGTGCTGTGGCCAGATGTCCGGGCTTGCGGGAGGGGCCGGATGTCCGGGCCCTATAGCACGTCGGTTGCTGGGCTGCTGCTGTTGTTGACATCTTCAGGGGCCGGATGTCTGGGTCCTATAGCCTTTCTCCGGTTCCTCTCGTCGTGCTCCTTCATCCTTGTACTTGGGGACTTGTCTATCATTCCGAGCATCTCCGAGAGGGTCTCCTTGGTACCTAGGCATGTATAGTGTCCTTGCATTTGGTAGCAACCATGTCCCGCATGAACGGAAAGGAGAAGCATTTAGGAGCAGGTTCACCTTGTGTCCAATTGCGTATGCTAGAGGTCTCGTCATATGTCCTCTTGGAGCTTGGGGAGTAGTCATAGTGTAGATGGGGATGATCGTCGGGTGCTCCGCATCATCTCCCCCCTCCCTTGGGAAAGATCCGATCTCGGATCTTGATCCTCATCACCATGGAAACGGTTGTTGTGGACGGACTTGTAGTTGGACGAAGTTGAAGATACAGCGCAATCCAAGTACTCCAAGGTGTCTCCAGTATGTGGTACATGCAAAATGAGCAAAGACAAGCGACACTCAGAAAATACAATGGTTAGCGCACTCAAAATGTCCATCAACTAACCATGAGTCCGTGCAAAGGGATAGTGCATGACAAAGCACATGAAGCTTATCAAGATGATATAGAGTGATATGCAAAGCATTTATGGGATAATTAGCATGGTGCACAAAGCGAGAAATTCTACCATTGTGCAAAATGATGTCATAGAGGGACGGTTCATTAATAGCATGAATATGGCAATGGATGCTCAATATATGTAAGCTATCATGCAATTGATGTTTGACAATATTATCATGATGTATGAATATGCCATCAAGGTAGATCACAACAAATTTGCTAAGGAAATGCATAAGATCATATATCATGGATGACATGGAAATACAAGATGCAACAAGGCAATAATAATGTGAGTCAATCCATGCATAGTGTGCAAACTTGCGGTGAGTATGATATGTCCATCGAGCATGACATGTGGGAGCACAATCAACAAATATGGAGGTGTGAGTGCAATGTACCAAAGGAGTGTTGATGTACCAATGCTCGATGTCGTGGCATGAGTGGAAGTCAGAAGGTGCATACAATAAGTCCGAGCGCTCCTCAGTGTAAAGGTCCATAGAGCCAATCTCCAATGTCGCTCCTCCGTCCGCGAGATGTATCATGTAGACAACAAGAGGGAAACAACAATGAAAAAGTGACCCATTCAATATGTAAACTTGAGGATGGCTCAAAGGGAACGAGTTCACCTTTATGAGGATGTCGAAAATGTTGGTGTCACACATCATATAGTCCTTTGCATGACCAATATGGCTCATGATGGTACCGCCTTGTGAATCCTCCAAAATGAAAGAACATGACAAACACTCAGAAAAACAAATGAGGTTAGCGGATGTGCAAAACCTATCATTCATGTGGTATGATACCCAACAAGTGTATGCATCATGCTCATCATAAGAAGGTACAAGGGAGCATTTCATAGTATGGAGGCATATGATGCAAGAACAAGCAAATACAAGAGGCTCAAGTAAACAAGCATGCATCACAAGTAAGGTGTCAAAGTCTCCAAGATCAATAAGCATAGTATGGTCGCACTCAATACAAGTGGATATGAAAGAGGCAACTAATGGACATAAGAGACAATGATCAAGATATATCATGTGAGAGGCATGAGCATATATGTCATTAACCCAAGAAAGCGAGTAAGAGTGGAACATGGGTGATGCAACATAGCAAGCAATCATAGCGATCAAGTCAAACAAGCTAGTAGTGCGAAGATGCAACGTACTAGAAGGAATCATGGCAATCATATCATGTGTGCAAATGGTGGGCATGAATAATTCACATGACATAGCACAAGCATGAAAGCAAGAAATGAGAAAAATAGCATGAATGTATTGGTGAGAAGCCATATGTAAATAGCAATGGGTCATCATGACTCTCCCAACACAACAAGCGTCAATGGGGCACAAAGAAATCATTGCAATAGCTACTAGGATCTCCACCAAGCATGCAAATACACATAGAAGTAGCATAATGGTGAATCATGGGTACATGCAAGCAAGGGTCACAATTGCATGGCAAAGGCATAGGAGCAAGCATAACATGCAAAGTGAACACAATAGTATGGGCATAAGGTGACAAGTGGTAAATAGCCCATAGCCATGTGAGAGCCAAGTAGAAGAAATGCGCATAGTCCTTGTGCGAAGGGAACGATGGTAAGGATAGTCCACGGGATCCCAAGTCATCATTGCTCTCAAGAGCTCGTTTCGTTAACTCATGGGATTGTGAGGTTGATGAGTGTTCATAAGTACCTGCACAAAACAAAGGCAAAGGAAAAATTGTGTGTGAGTGGTATATGTACACATCATCCATCATGATGCGCACGTGCTTGTGTTGGTTAGCACAAAATATCCAATGCTCAAATAAATGAGATGTGTGATATAGAAACATGTCATCCATCATGAGAGGTTTGTTGTTTTGCATGGCATAATGAAGACTCAAAGTATGTAATGCATCATGAGGTATTTGAAGAGCATTGTTATTCATGGAATGCATATGGTGCACGCAATCATGGGAATCATGCAAAGTATGGAATGCATCAAAAGCTCCTAATATGTATGAGGAAACTATGGGGGTCTCCTCATGAGCATTAATGGGAACATCACATGGAGAATATTAACAACATCCAAAACAATGCATATTTGGTTCTATGTGATCATGGCATGACATAGTAGATGAATTGCGCAAATCATGTAAAGGAAGCATGGCAATATCATCACATGAGAAGCAAAAGCCAATGACCATCATCTCGTCATCTATGCCATAATTGCAAATGGGATTTATTGTAATGGGGCATGCATAGTTACTATATTGAGATTGAAATGATGCAATATGGGAGATCTCACTCATAGCATATGACAAGTTTAATGGATTGTCAAACATGAAGTGACCAATAGAATTTTCACATGATATCCTATGAAGCATAGCATCACAACTAGGCAACCCAACATGCTCATCATCATATTCATCATAAATAGGTAAGTCATGACATGAGGAAGTTGCACTAGCATGAAGCATGGGAATAGGTGGATCAACATCATGCAAGCAATAATTGGTAAAATAGTCCGCTAGTGGGACAAGAGAAGCACTATCACCTATGTTACCTTTGGAGCGTTGCTCATGTGTTGTAGGTGAGGTGTTGAAGACCAAGTCATGGTCATCGTCATCTTGATGGAATCATGTGGGGGTGCATCATCGTCCACCATGGCCATCGTCGTCTCCATTGGAGGGATGGACTCGTCGAGGATAGGCATGTCGTCATGTAGGAGACCTAGTGTCGGTGTCAAAACCGGCGGATGTCGGGTAGGGGGTCCTGAACTGTGCGTCTAAGGCTAATGGTAACAGGAGGCAGGGGACACGATGTTTTACCTAGGTTCGGGCCCTCTCGATGGAGGTAATACCCTACTTCCTGCTTGATTGATCTTGATGATATGAGTATTACGAGAGTTAATCTACCACGAGATCGTAGAGGCTAAAACCTAGAAGCTAGCCTATGATTATGATTGTTCTCGTCCTACAGACTAAACCCTCCGGTTTATATAGACACAGGAGGGGGCTAGGGTTACACAAAGTCGGTTACAGAGAAGGTAATCTACACATCCGAATATCCAAGCTTGCCTTCCACGCAAAGGAGAGTCCCATCCGGACACGGGACGAAGTCTTCAATCTTGTATCTTCATAGTCCAACAGTCCGGCCAAAGTATATAGTCCGGCTGTCCGAGGACCCCTTAATCCAGGACTCCCTCAGTAGCCCCTGAACCAGGCTTCAATGACGATGAGTCCAGCGCGCATATAGTCTTCGGCATTGCAAGGTGGGTTCCTTCTCCGAATACTCCATAGAAGATTTAGAACACAAGGATCGTGTCCGGCTCTGCAAAACAAATTCCACATTCCACCGTAGAGAGTATAATATTCCACAAATCTAATCTGCTGACAGCTTTTTATAGCATGACATCACGCCACGGTTCGGTTATTATTCGAACCGTTTCTCACAACCAGCCACCGCACATGTCGCGAAGCGGTTTTATCGGCACATATTGTCGAAGCAGAGATCGTGTCCCCTTATCGCGGGATCCTTATCAATATAGACGTGGGTAACCCAACCGTGCCATTAAATGTGGCGTTTGGGAAATAAGCGATTTTAGCGGGCAAGTGGGGAGGCACAGGATATTCGCTACCTTTATAAGGGGATGAGGGTCTTCCCCTTCACCCACGCCATTTCCTATTCATCCATTCCTTTCTGCCCAAGCCCTAGTCCCCAAGCGTTTCTCTTCTTCGCCCAAAAAGGCTTCCCGAAGATGTCCGGATCTGGATCAGGAGGCAAGTGGATGGCCTCTACCGTCCGGGAGAAGGACATCAAAAAGCTTTGGGGGCGGGTATCTGGCCAAGAGAATTGGCCACCGTCTTCCGATGGTGGGACAGATAGTCCCCACCCCGGAACCCCATGACAGGGTGGTATTTCTCCCTCATTTTGTCTGAGGGCTAGGGTTTCCCCTCCACCCATTTGTAAGCGGCATCATGTACTATTACGGGATTGATTTCCATGATCTATCCCCAAATTCCTTTCTCAACATCTCGACATTCATAGTCGTGTGCGAGGCCTTTCTCCGCGTTCCGCCGCACTTCGGCTTATGCCTGAAGGTTTTTAACGTAAAGCCCAAGGTAGTGAGCGGCGAGCATGCTGAATGCAGAGGCGCCATGGTGAGCAAGATGCCCAATGTCACATGACCGATAGGGACTTTCAATGATTCCGTCAACGAGTGGCAGCAGCAGTGGTTCTACATCACCGAGCCGCATGGCAAGGAGTGGCCCGCCATTCCGGAGTTCAGATCTAGTGCACCCCTGCGACTTACATCATGGCACGAGAAGGGCCTGAGCTGGGCTTCGTCTAACGAGCTATCAGAGCTACATACGCGCATCCAAGACATGGAAGACAAGAGCGTTAAGCTTGTCAACGTAGTCCAGGTGATGTTGGTTCGCCGGATTCTACCATGTCAACACCGAGCTTGCAATCTATGGGAGTTCGACCCGGCCAAGCACCAGACCCTGCTAGAGCTCTTCGGCTCTACACACAAGGACATCTAGAAGGTGCTTTTCAAGTCCGGCAAACCATGGCCGGACTCCACCGAGGTCTGCGGATACCAACTGTCCCGCCCCGCAAGTTCGGTGAGCAATTGAATGTTTTGATAATTCATGTATTCTGTCCGTACATCCTCAGAGAGACACTTAGCATATTTCCCACCACTTTTCCTAGGGATGGGCAAAGAAGGCGAGGAGGATCTACTGTCCTACCCCTCTACCAGAATAACCGGCCGGCCCACTTCTGACGAAGATGCTGGTCCCGACGCCATATAAAGCGCCGAAGAAAAAGATCGAGAGGGAGGCTAAGAAGCCCAGGGGCGGCCTCCGTCGCCATGGTACCATGGACACAAAATCCGAAGACTCCAATGCCCATTTTTCCTCCGAAGAGGACGGGGAGGAGGAGGACGACGAATCCCCCATAGGGGGAAAGAAGAAAAGAGCGGCCTCCAGCTCCTTGGAGGCTGATTTGCCTAAGAGAGGAAAGACTCTTCTTCAAGAGGAGTCCACCGGTGCCACCGACAACAGCCCGGAGTGGGATCCCAGGGCAGAGCCCCTGGTGAACTCGTAAGCACAAAATCCGAACACACTCACGCGTCCGGACTTGTCGTGGCGTCACATTCTAATCCGAGCCGTGTTTTTTCTTTTTTCAGTCTGGCAAAGCCCCGCGCGTAGCAATCCTCGTCGGAGGATCTGCTGGGTTCGGACGCTATGGGGAGCGGGACACCCCTAAAGGCCTCGTCCTCCAAACGTAGGGACGAAACCGAGGTTTCGTCCCAGAAGGAACCAGGCCACGGAGGAGGGGAGAATGTCGCGAAGACAGCACCAGGAGGCCATACTTCTGGGGCCGGTTACACGGGAGAGAAAAATCCCGTGGGTGTCGACGGCGGAGGTCATCCTGAATCCGGACCCAAGCCGGCCACAACTCTAGAGACCCATTAGGTCCCCGAGTCCCATCCACCGCCCGCCTCTGTTCAACCAGGGCTGGCGGATACCTTATTGGCGGCACTGAAGGGTGCCTCCATCGTTGAGGAACACCGTACCCTTATGGGTGCGGTGATTGAGAAGATTCAGTCTGCTGAGAGTGGACTGAACGAATCCTGTGTCAGCCTCATAAGAGGCTTTGAGGTATGTTTTATGAGTTCTTGGGAGAGTGTCATGGTATAGATAGTAGCCCATGATACACTATTCGGTGAAAGAAATAACTAGATAGGGGATCAAATTCATGTTCGCAGCAGACTCACTTGATGATATTTATCACTCTGTTTGACCAGCAGGCATCTGTAACGATTGCGGCCTCTCAAGCTGCGGAAGTATCCAAATTGAGGCGTAGTCTGGAGCGGTCCGAAGGAGAACTTGGCCAAGTGAAGAGACAGCTAGAGGATAATCAAGGTATATGGAAACCTTGTTTATGTAGCACGAAAGGATGAGTGTGCATGATAAAAATCTTTTGATAATGTGCTCTAGGGGCATCAACCGAAATTGAGTCTTTGTAGAAGGTTGTGGCCGAAGCCGAGAAGAAAGCAGCCGTGGAGCATATGCTCCGTGAGAAGCACGAGGCTAGAGTTTAGCAAGGAAAGAATCTGAACTCTCCCAGGCTCGCCAAACTGCAAGTGATGCCCGGGGGGAAGCCCAAGGTGCCCTGAAAGAAATCCAGGAGGCGAGGAAGATTGCGGCTGGTAAGGCTTTTTCTGTAAAAATCAAGTATAGGGGATGAGAAAATCGAATTTGACAATCTTGAGCTTTAATGTTTACAGGGGTATTTGTGGAGCTGCCGCGCAGCATATCTGATGCCGCCCAATTCTACCGAGCCGAAGGGGGGAATATTGCGGATAAGCTCTTGTGGATGCAGTATCTGGCACCGAATTATCTGGTGCCTTTCTCTGATCAACTGAAGCAACTGGTCGAGCTGCACAAGGCGGCCGAATTAGCCATGAAGGATTTAATTATCCGGCTGTGGCCTGCTGAGCTGATTCCAAGCAGCTACTTCGGGCTCGTGAAGTGGCTTGTAAGTGCGTGCCCTCGACTCGAAGTCATCAAGCGATCGTACTGCATAGAGGGTGCACGAATGGCCTTCGCCCATGCCAAGGTGCATTGGGGGAAGACGGATGCGGAGAAGCTGATGACTGAGGGACCTCCGGAGGGGAAGGAGCACCGCAAGCCCGAGCTATATTATGAAGCTGTATTGAAAGGAGCCCGCCTTGCGGTGGGGCAATGCACCAAGGACATTATATTTCCATGAATACGATCATGTTCGTCCGTTGTAATATTTGAACAAGAGCATTCTTATCATCTATTTCTTTGTCGTATGAATGTTTTTCATCCTATGCGGCCGTTGTATATAATAATTCTGAGAGTCGGCCAGTCGTCGGCTTCCGCCCCCACGTAGTGAGTACGGGGGTGTTCGGGATAAACCTGAGCACTCTATATCCCAGTTGTCGGTCCCTAAAGGAGGTGTTCATCACAGCGAACCAGGAAATTGGACTATAGGGTTTATCGCTCTCACTTTGCCATAGGAGTTGTTTCGAGGAAGGTAGGCGCAGCCCCTAGTGTTCGGAAGACCACACTAGGGGCTCTATAAGCGCCTGATCGGAAAAGTCTGATCCGTCGCACGCTGCATTGGTTATAGATTGTGCAGAAAGAATCCTTAAAGATTTTAGAACCTCTTGAACAGCTGACCAGCTCTCGCTGCATCATGACAGCCAGTTTTCGGCTTTCTCTACTGAGGTGCTCGTCCGAAAGAACCGGGACACAATCGCAGTAGTTCTCCCAGTGCTACCTTAGCCGATATAGCGGAACGTAAGGTACCAAAACATAGGAGCCGGGCAAACCCAACTATTGACCCAAGACATGATTCGGAGTTGATGCATATAATGCTATAAGTCCAGGGTGCCGGACTACCGTAAAGGTGTCCAGACTTTTTTGCCGTTGTATGGGCGTGACGAAGCCTCTGGCATGTTAAGGCGTATCGCGATAAGCAGCCGCCTTTAAAGAGAGTTTTGAATGAGAGCTGGCAGTAGGTGAGCATCACATAAATCCACATGTTGTATTTGAGTAATACGTTAATGCGTATGAGTACAGATGATGTGATAAAAAGAAATATGACTACAGAACCTGCTGATACCGGGCGTGCGGAATTTGTGTTCGGATCCATGGTGTAGTCGGACGATTATAGGGGAATATCTAGAGGTTCCCTGATGCGCTCGGACTGTTCCCACGCCCTCCATCCTGGCCTACGTAGAGGTGAACCTGTAAAGAAAATGTATGAAATAGTTTGCGCCACCTGGCGGTTGAGCCGCAGTATGTGGCTTGTATTATTCTTTTTCGGAGTGTTTTTAATTAATCTCCAGGTGGGCCAAGCTGTCCCGCCGCGCAGTAGTTCGGACTCCTTTGGTGGTGTCCGAGAGCTTAGCCTTGGACTCGAGGTTAGATTGTAAGCTGTCGTCCGTTGTTCTTGCTGTTGGAGCGGTAGTAGCCTCTTCGACCATGAGGGGGAATTTGGACCTACCATTAACCGTGATGACGCCACGTGGATCGGGCATCTTTAAGCTATGGTAGGCATAATGTGCCACCGCGTTGAATCGAGCGAATGTAGTTCGTCCGAGCAGTGCCAGATGGTCACTGCGAAAGGTGACGATGTCGAAGACTAAGTCTTCGGTATGGTGATTGTCCGGAGATTCGAAAAGCACTTCCAGTGTGATTGAGCCCGTGCAACAGGCCTCTACACCTGGTATTATACCTTTAAAGGTGGTTTTTGTGGGTTTGATCCTTGAGGGGTTGATGCCCATTTTGTACACTGTATCCTGGTAGAGCAGGTTCAGGCTGCTGCCTCCGTCCATAAGGACTTGTGTGAGGTGGAATCCGTTGATGATGGGGTCGAGGACCAATGCGGCCGAACCTCTATGACGGATACTAGTGGGGTGGTCCCTGCGATCGAAGGTGATCGGGTAAGAGGACCATGGGTTGAACTTTGGGTTGATTGTATAGACCTCCCGTAGTGCACATTTCCACTTGGGAATGTGGCTTGCGCATATCATATTCACCGTTTTTGCCTGGGAAGGGAATTTCATCTTTCCTCCTATATTCGGTGATCGGGGTTCCTTGTTGTCATCATCGCTTTGAGACCCCTTCCATTTGTTTTCGGCGTCTGACCTGTCGGTTTGTCTGAAGACCCCGCATTCTCTATTGGTGTGGTTGGCTGGTTTTCCAGGGGTGCCATGAATTTGGCATGGATGGTCGAGTATGCGGTCAAAACTGGATGAGCCTGAATTGCTTTTGTTGAATGGTTTCTTCCGCCGACCAGACTTGGAGCCGCTGAATCCGGCGTTGACTGAAGTGTCTTTGGCATTATCACCATTTTTGCGGCGCTTGTGTTTGTTGCACCGTGATTTGTTGTTGCTATCCTTAGCTTTCGATGTGCCCGGATTGCTTGCTGTATTGTTGCTACGTGCCAACCAGCTATCTTCCCCCGCACAAAAGCGGGTCATGAGTGTTGTGAGTGCTGCCATGGACTTTGGCTTTTCCTGACCGAGATGTCGGGCAAGCCATTCGTCACGGATGTTATGCTTAAAGGCCGCTAGGGCTTCGGCATCCGTATAGTCAACAATTTGGTTCTTTTTGGTTAGGAACCGGGTCCAAAATTTCCTGGCTGACTCTCCGGGCTGCTGGGTTATGTGACTTAGATCATCAGCATCTGGTGGTCGCACGTAAGTACCCTGGAAGTTGTCAAGGAATGTGTCTGCCAGGTTCTCCCAACTCCAGATGGGGTTTGCCGGCAAGCTATTTAGCCAATGCCGAGCCAGTCCCTTTAGTTTTAGTCGGAGGTACTTGATGGCGTGTAGATCGTCTCTGCGGGCCATGTGAATGTGGAGGAAAAAAAATCTTCTATCCATACCACGGGGTCTGTGGTACCATCGTATGATTTGATGTTCACGGGTTTAAACCTCTCACGGAATTCATGATCCATTACTTCATCAGTGAAGCATAGGGGATGTGCGGCGCCTCTGTGCCGGGCTTCATTGTATTTGGCCCGGCCGGATTTAGTGTATCCGGCGTGACGGTCCTTGTCATGTGTTGGGGCACATCCCCGTGATCCGTAGATCGATCTTAACTGTCCTGCTTTGTCTTCCAATACATCTTGCAGGTCCTTCGTGTAGCCCCGTGCCTTGGTGTTATCGTTTGATTGGCGGTGGGGTGCGGTCTGGATTTCGGGCTGGTAAGCCGTTTTGTCACGGCCATGAGGTGGTCGGTCAACCGCATCATGCACTGGTAGCATGGGCTTTGAAGCCTCTTCCTCGAGTTGAGGTAGCAGCCTGTGCTTTGAGTAGCTTTTGCTAGGGCACTCGAGTCCGTATTCCTCGACAGCCAGGACATCAGTCCATCTGTCAGTTAGCAGATCTTGATCAGCTTGAAGCTGTTGCTGCCTTTTCTTCAGGCTTTTTGCAGTGGCTATAAGCCGGCGTTTGAAGCACTCCTACTCGACGGGATCCTCAGGCTCGATGAATTCGTTGTCGCCAAGGCTTACCTCGTCTTCGGAGAGAGGCATGTAGTTATCGTCCTCTGATTCTCCATTGGTTGCATGTTCTTTAGGGCTAGCTTGCCCCTCCTCTTGCTTGGCCTACTCGAAGCCGGGCTGGGCAGGATTGTATTCGTCTTCGGCACCATCCGGATTGTTATCCCTTGTGCCGGTATCACTATTTTTGCTATGGCGGGGCTTGGAGCGGCGCCGATGATGTCGTTGTCTAGATTGCTTCCCCAAGGTGTTATCTTCTGTTACCTCCTCGCCGTTGTTTTCTTTAGGGGTATCCACCATATAAATATCATATGAGGAGGTGGCGGTCCAGCGTACTATAGGCGGTGGTTCCTGTTCTTCTCCTGCATCGTTGTCCATACCGTCGATGCCTTCGGAGTCGAAGTCAAGCACGTCGGTTAAGTCATCGACAGTGGCTATAAAGTGGGTGGTGAGTGGGGGACAAATTTCTTCGTCGTCCGCTCCCCACTCGAGCCGGACATAGTTCGGCCAAGAGTCTCCTGACAAGGACAGAGAGCTCAATGAGTTCAGCACATCACCCAAGGGTGAGTGGTGAAAAATGTCCGCGGCAGTGAACTCCATGACGGGTGCCCAATCTGATTCGATAGGCACGGACGCACGCGGTTCGGATCCTACAACCGGGGAAGAGTCCGGGGGTCCGATGACACCCCTTTCATAGGAGGTGGAATCAGTGTTCGGCTCCAACGCCGATGAGTGCGCAGCCACCGTGGCGGGGTTCATCCACCCGTCCTCGGAAGGCACGATCTGCTTTGGGTTGATTCCCGGCGCCAACGCGGGTGCAATTTCCCAAACGATATCCGACGGCAGATCAAAGTCATTCCCGTCGTGACTGTTTGGCGCACCTGTCATGGGCTCGAATCCATCGAAGATCATGTCTCCGCGGATGTCGGCAGTGTAGTTTAAGCTTCCAAACCTGACCTATCGATCTGCTCCAGATGGCCAAGCGAGTTGGCCCGCAGTACGAAGCCGCCGAATACGAAGATCTGTCCGGGAAGGAAAACCTCCCTCTGGACCGCATCATTGAAGATGATCTAAGGGGCCATCAAGCCTTACAGCAACGGCACAGTGGAACTCTCAATGAAAGCACCAATGTCGGTGTCAAAACCGGCGGATCTTGGGTAGGGGGTCCCGAACTGTGCGTCTAAGGCTAATGGTAACAGGAGGCAGTGGACACGATGTTTTACCTAGGTTCGGGCCCTCTCGATGGAGGTAATACCCTACTTCCTGCTTGATTGATCTAGATGATATGAGTATTACAAGAGTTGATCTACCACGAGATCGTAGAGGCTAAACCCTAGAAGCTAGCCTATGATTATGATTGTTGTTGTCCTACGGACTAAACCCTCCGGTTTATATAGACATCGGAGGGGGCTAGGGTTACACAGAATCGGTTATAAAGAAGGAGATCTACATATCTGAATTGCCAAGCTTGCCTTCCATGCAAAGGAGAGTCCCACCCGGACACGAGATGAAGTCTTCAATCTTGTATCTTCATAGTCCAACAGTCCGGCTGTCCGAGGACCCCTGAATCCAGGACTCCCTCAGTAGCCCCTTAACCAGGCTTCAATGACGACCAGTCTGGCGCGCATATTGTCTTCGGCATTGCAAGGCGGGTTCCTTCTACGAATACTCCATAGAAGATTTAGAACACAAGGATCGTGTCCGGCTCTGCAAAACAAATTCCACATTCGACCGTAGAGAGTATAATATTCCACAATCTAATCTGCTGACAACTTTTTATAGCATGACATCACGCCACGGTTTGGTTATTATTTGAACCGTTTCTCACAACCAGCCACCGCACATATCGCGAAGCGGTTTTATCGGCACATATTGTCGAAGCAGAGATTGTGTCCTCTTATCACGGGATCCTTATCAATATAGACATGGGTAACCCAACCATGCCATTAAACGTGGCGTTTGGGAAATAAGCGATTTTAGCGGGCAAGTGGGGAGGCATAGGATATTCGCTGCCTTTATAAGGGGATGAGGGTCTTCCCCTTCACCCACGCCCTTTCCTATTCATCCATTCCTTTCCGCCCGAGCCCTAGTGCCCAAGCGTTTCTCTTCTTCGCCCAAAAAGGCTTCCCGAAGATGTCCAGATCTGGAGCAGGAGGCAAGTGGATGGCCTCTACCGTCCGGGAGAAGGACATCAAAAAACTTCCGGGGGCCGGGTATCTAGCCAAGAGAATTAGCCATCGTCTTCCAATGGCGGGACATATAGTCCCCACCCCGGAACCCCATGAGAGGGTGGTATTTCTCCCTCATTTTGTCCGCGGGCTAGGGTTTCCCCTCCACCCATTTTTCGCGGCGTCATGTACTATTACGGGATTGATTTCCATGATCTATCCCCAAATTCCTTTCTCAACATCTCGACATTCCGCCGCACTTCAGCTTATGCCTGAAGGTTTTTAACGTAAAGCCCAAGGTAGTGAGCGGCGAGCATGCCGAATGCGGAGGTGCCATGGTGAGCAAGATGCCCAATGTCACATAGCCAAGGAGTGGCCCGCCATTCCGGAGTTCAGATCTGGTGCCCCCCTGTGACTTACATCATGGCATGATGTAGGATCGAAAGTATGTCTAGAGGGGGGGGGGGGTGATTAGACTACTTGACCAAATAAAAACTTATCGTTTTCCCAATTTTAGTCTTTGGCAGATTTTAGCTATCTTAGCACAATTCAAGCAATCTTAACACAATTCAAGCAAGCATGCAAAGAGTATAAGAGCAGCGGAAAGTAAAGCATGCAACTTGCAATAATGTAAAGGGAAGGGTTTGGAGAATTCAAACGCAATTGGAGACACGGATGTTTTTGTCGTGGTTCCGATAGGTGGTGCTATCGTACATCCATGTTGATGGAGACTTCAACCCACGAAGGGTAACGGTTGCGCGAGTCCACGGAGGGCTCCACCCACGAAGGGTCCACGAAGAAGCAACCTTGTCTATCCCACCATGGCCGTCGCCCACGAAGGACTTGCCTCACTAGCGGTAGATCTTCATGAAGTAGGCGATCTCCTTGCCCTTACAAACTCCTTGGTTCAACTCCACAATCTTGTCGGAGGCTCCCAAGTGACACCTAGCCAATCTAGGAGACACCACTCTCCAAGAAGTAACAAATGGTGTGTTGATGATGAACTCCTTGCTCTTGTGCTTCAAATGATAGTCTCCCCAACACTCAACTCTCTCTCACAGGATTTGGATTTGGTGGAAAGAAGATTTGAGTGGAAAGCAACTTGGGGAAGGCTAGAGATCAAGATTCATATGGTAGGAATGGAATATCTTGGCCTCAACACATGAGTAGGTGGTTCTCTCTCAGAAACAACAAGTTGGAAGTGTAGGTTTGTTCCGATGCCTCTCTCCATGAATGAAGAGGAGGTCGAGGGGTATATATAGCCTCCACACAAAATCTAACCGTTACACACAACTTGCCAAACTCGGTGGGACCGAATTGGGAAACTCGGTCAGACCGATTCAGCAAATCTAGCGATAGTTAGGATTTTCGGTGGGACCGATATGCAACTCGGTAGGACCGATATGGTTAGGGTTAGGGCATAATGTAATCTTGGTGAGACCGATTAACAAACTCGCTGGAACCGATTTTGGTAATAAGTTAACCAGAGAGTTGGTCAGGTAAACTCGGTGGGACCGGTTCGCTCATTTCGGTGGGACCGAAATGTTACGAAAAGGAAACAGAGAGTTTACATTGCAATCTCGGTGGGACCGACCGCTCATCTCGGTGGTACCAAAACGTTACAAAGGGAAACAGAGAGATTACAATCCCATCTCGGTGAGACCGAGATCCCTATCGGTGAGACCGATTTGCCTATGGTTTGTGGCAGTGGCTATGACATCTGAAGTCGGTGGCGCTGGAAAGGAAGAATCGGTGGGGCCGAGTTTGACTTTTGGTTTAGGTCATATGTGGATGTGGGAAAGTAGTTGAGGGTTTTGGAGCATATCACTAAGCACTATGAAGCAAGAACCTCATTAAGCAACACCTCATCCCTCCTTGATAGTATTGGCTTTTCCTATAGACTCAATGTGATCTTGGATCACTAAAATATAAAATGTAGAGTCTTGAGCTTTGAGTTTGAGCCAATCCTTTTATCCTTAGTATTTTGAGGGGTCCACTTTTCTCATCCATGCCATGCCATTCATTGAGCTTTTCCTGAAATATTTATCTTGAATAGATTAGCTCAATGAGCTATATGTTGTTAGGAATTACCAAAACCACCTAGGGATAGTTGCACTTTCAATCTCCCCCATTTTGGTAATTGATGACAACATATAGATCAAAGCTTCGACAAATGATACTAAGAGTGAAAAACATTGTCGCTTTGAGAAGTATGTGATAAGCAAGAGCTCCCCCTAAATTTTTGCATAGTTTAAGATTTGCTTTGGACTGCAAATGCACAAAGAGTTAGGTTCATGGGCTACTCTTCCATGTCACATACATCTTGGTGGAGCGCTCAAAATGATAATAACTGAATACATGCACTCATCACCAAGCAAAGTGAATGATCATATAGAGATAAAAGGATAATGTCATCCAACAAGCATTAATGTAGCATATGATCAAACACATGATCATCCAAGTATCACACAGACATAAAGTATCTCAATCAAGCAAATAAAGTTCAACCAGCAAAGCAAGAGAGAATAAAAAAAGCAACGCACGCTCTCTCTCGAAGCCTATGATCTATACATTTTTCTACCCCTTTGGAAACAAGTTACCAAAAAGTTCATAGAAAATGCATAGCACTAAATTGTCTCTCAGGCTTGATCTTCAGGTGGTGGTGTAGAGATGGCTCCTTGGACGAAGACTTCAGTAGATGTGGATGGAGCTGGTGGAGTAGGTGCTGGAGCTGGTTGCACTGGGGCTGTAGCTAGTGCAGATGAAGTGGCTCTAGTGTTTGTCACTGGCACTGCAGCTGATCTCTGAGCTCTAGGCACTCTAGCAAATGCCTCAGTGGTTGTCTTGCCCTTCCTCTCCTGCATATCATCCTGAAGTTGCTCAACAACAGACTGGATCTCAGTTACCTTCACATCCAAGTCATAGAACTTGTGCTCCATGATCCTCTCCAGGCTCTCCTGGTTTTGAGTCAAGGTGGCCAGCCCCTTCTCAATCCTCAGAGTGGATGCAATCAAGTAGCCAAGCTGATCCTGTTTGGTCTTCAAAAAGTACTGAGATGCCTCTTCCATTGTTGGCATCTTGGTAGCCTTCTCAGTCCTCGCCTTCTCCTTCTTTGCTTGTGCTTGCACAGAAGATGGTTCATATTCATCCATAACCACTTGGTTGCCCTCAAAGTCTGGATAGATAGGCATGTGATCCTTGTCCAACAAGTATGTGCCAGTGCCCATCTTGGAGTTAATCAGCTCCTGGATCTGTGGGGTGTACCCACAACTTCTCTTCTGGTCAGCAGTTGTCCTCTTGATAGTTTCAACAATAAGACTCATGACCTTGAACTTTTGTGGCACATCAAATAAGTGTAGCAGATTTATTGCATGGCCTCCGATCATGTTGTGATCACCTCACTTGGGCAAGAGAGTGTGCCTGAGGATCTAGTTGATGGTTGGCAGTCCTGACAGAAGGTAATGTACTGATCCAAACTTGTGTGTTTCAACAGCAACATCTGGGATCTCCTTGTACATATATGCCATACTGTTGTGATCCATCTTCTTCTTGGCATAGACATCCAAGTCATCCTCTTTCTCCTTAGGTGCATTGATCAGATTAGCCCATTCTTCAATTGATGATTGGTACCTAGTACCTTCAGACATCCATACTATCCTGTCATCTGGATAGAAGTGTGTTGTGGAGTAGAATTGCATTATGAGCTCATCATTCCACTTTGTGAGCTTATGCCCAACAAAGTCTGCCACTCCACAAGCACTGAAACTATCATACACACTAGGATAGTGTTCTTCATTCTCCTTCATGTCACATACTATTGGCTTCTTGTCCAGCAGCCCTGTCTCATAGAAATCTTGTTGTTCCTTTGTATGGAACCTGTAGTCTACAACAATTCTCCTCCTGACTACATAAGGATCAGTCAACCTCCACTGTCTGAGTCCTGCATCCTTTCTCAGCTTCATGTTCTCAGCTACAGGATGAGCATCATTATGATCTGGAATTTTTGGCTTTAATTTTCTCAAGACATGCTCTTCATCATCTTCTTCTTCAGCAACAGTTTCAGGCACTGGGGCCTTCTTCTTCTCAGCAGCAGACATGTTCCTGGTATTCCTCTTAGGTGCAGTCTTGGTCTTGGAGGCAGCCTTGGGTGCTTCTTTGGTCTTTGATGAAGCAGCCCCTGACCTGATAGCATCACCCATAAGCTTCTGTGCTTTGGGTGCTGGTGCAGCAACCTCTTCTTCTTCCTCCTCTTCAGAGTCTCTCCTCATAGAGGGATTTCCAAGAACCTTGGCAGTAGTTGTTCTGACTCTCTTTTTCTTCTTGGCTTGGCCAACAGCTTCATCTTCTGACTCAATGGTAAACTTCATGGTTTCCCCAGTGGCAACCTTCCTAGGTTTGGAAGTGGGAATCCTTCTTGCAGATGCCTCTTTGGGTTCATATTCCAAAGGTACTTGAGTGGATTCTTTGGCTTTAGACATGAGAGTTCCCTTTGTAGGTGCTTTGGTATTCATACCAGGCTTAGTGGCTGCAGCTGAGCCATATTCTTTCTTGAGCACCTTCTTCTTGGAAGTGGCCTCATCCTCAATAGCCACATAGTCTTCATCCTCAGATTCTGAGGTTTTCTTCTTTCTGGCCCTGGTGGCAGCTTTGGGTAAGTTGCTTAGGGTGTTCCTGCTGCCATCATAGCTGCTAGAGGGACTAGTGCCCTCCCTCATTTGAACCTGCTCCTCTTCCCTGTTCTGGCTGTCACTTTGATCAGACATGTTGCAAACACTGACAACAGACCCAGTGAATAGATATAGACGAGATAGAGTGGATGAGCATCACAAAATACAAAGCTTTTGCAAAAGAATGAGTCAAAAACTTAGTTTTAGTTTTCCATAGAAAGCATTTCAGATCTACTGATTTCTAAACTCGGTGATACCGAAGTAGCTTTTGGATCCTAAACTAGTGAACTCGGTCAGACCGAGTCACAGTTCGATGGCACCGAGACTGCTAGGGTTTCACAAAGTCCTGAACTCGGTCACACCGATTTGCAATTTTCGGTCAGACCGAGAATCACATGTGCAATGGCCTTGGCCGAATCGGTGAAACCGAGTTCTACAACTTGGTGGGTCCGAGATGGTTTCGGCGGAAACCTAACCCTAAATTTTCAATTCATCTCTAATCTACGGAGTGTTTTGACTAGATGAGATAGTTTCAATCGTGGCAAGATTCATGGTGAACACCATGTGCTAGGAATCAGATGGAGATAGCACAGTGATTAAGTCCATACCCTAGTTCGGCGATGAACTCGCTATGGAGGCAACGGCGTGGATGATTTCCATTAACGGTGGCGTAGACCAGCGGCAGGAGGCAGCTGGCGACGAGGAGGACGATCCGGAGACCCTAGAGGCAGAGCGGGCTATGCGCGGGCGAAAGAGTTCGGAGAAAAATTCCAAAGTTTTGCCCGTGGGTATATATAGCCCGACCCTGTCGGTGTGACTTAGTGGAACAACTCGGTGGCACCGAGATGCATAACTGCTAACAGTTCCAGCAACTCGGTGTGACCAAAAAATTCAAATTGGTTGCACCGAGATTGAAAACCTAGATCGACTTAGTGATCTCGGTATGACCGAAATGGAAGAATCGGTCAAACCGAAATTCACAAAAAGTTTTGGAAGTTTAAGTCTATGACGAATCGGGGACTCCGAGTGCTCCTCACACAGAGTGGTTCAAATCTGACTTGATCAAATTTTGTGATGTAGCATGAATAGAGTTTGAGACAAGAAAAGCATAGATAGCTAGAGAAGGTTCTTAGGCATTCTTGTCCATTCACTTGGCAAAAGAAAAAGAAACCAATCAATCAAAACAACAAGTGGATGTCCTCGAATGAGTAAAATATGCAAACAACATGCTCACACAATAAAATGGCAAATGAAATATGTGGCAGAGCATGCACAACCAATTCTAGCATCTATCAAGCAATTGGTGATGACTAGGTCATCTATATATGAGTATATTGACTTAGGAGTCAAATGAGAACATTTGATCATAGGTCATACTCATCGTTTAAGCTCAAGTGGGGTTACCACTTTTACATAATGCATTAATGTGTTCACACCATTAGAGTTGCTTTGACTCAATTCTTAGAGTAAAGCTCCCCCTAGATGTGAGACCCCCCTTAGAGGGATGAACTAACCTTGGGTTTTGTCGATGATGACTTCATGTAGGTGTTGAAGATGTGGATGCTCAATGTTGATGTATATCATTTGGAGCAATCCTTTGGAGTGAGTTGCACTTTCAATACCTACACGGGTTAGTTCCACAAGGAACAAACAAGGATATCCATAGACATAGAGTGATGCACACACAAGCTGATGTCTATGAGAGCATTAGGTTACCTTGTCCCTTGTCTTGCCAACAAGAGGGTTTGTGACTCCTTGAACCAGTGCAAGATGTGGAAGTTGATTGCACTTGTTATTTCCAAAATGATATGAGTGAAGTATGTTGGCGGAGTCACCCTCAAGAACTCTCTAGTTCTTATTCTTCGGGATCCACATCATCTTGATGGGAATCCTTGGAGTTGTAGTTGTACTTGATGAAGTAGAACTTGATGTAGTCTTGGGAACCCACTTGACCAAGGCCTTAGGAGCTTCTTCAAATGCATCAATCTACTCTTGAAGCTTATCCTTGCCTTTTTGCTTGTGGTCTTGTGGTCGGGTATTGATCTTCTTCCCACTCAACTCCATTGGCATTGAACTTCCGTTCAAAACCAACACCTTGGTTCTTCCTGTGCCCTCCTTGCTTGCGTACAATTTCCTCAAATTGCTTACTCCCGGCAAGGCTCTTGTAAACACCTTTCTCTATAATTCCCTTCAATAAGCTATTTTCTTGCTCAAGTGTTACCTGGCTAAGAGAATTATTAGTGGGATCAAGAGAACTACTAGAAGCAACAACATTGGATTTAGCATGATTATTGTTACTACTAGAGGAAGAATCCTTCTTGTTCTTGTTACTAGACTTGACTTGAGGCATGTAAGTAGATAATAGTAAACGCTTGGCAATGTAAGAAGAACTTTTCTTATAGAGATCATCATTGATTGCCTTTAAGAACTCATTCTCTTGCTCAAGGTTGAGCTTTTGAAAGCGTAAGTTCTCATGAGTCCATAAAAGTTCTCGATGATCTTATAAGATAGTTTCATGAGCTAACTTAAGAGTGTTTAGTTCTTTAGTTAGAAGCTCAATCTTCTCCTTATCATTGTCATTCGTTTTATCTTGATTAGCATGATTAATTGACATTTCATCATAGTATTCATCAGTAGACTTGTCAACAAGTAAATCATCATCACCTAACAAGTCATCTTCATCACTATTGAAATCAACATACTCGGGGTGTGTTACCTTTGGGCCTTTAGCCATGAAGCATCTTCCAAGTCCTTCATTTGGTGAATCGAATATGTCGTAGGAGTTGGTTGACACAAGTGCTAGACCGGCAACACCTTCATCTTGAGTATATTCAGAGTCAGAGTGATAGCTTCTCTCGGAGTGATTGTCGGAGTTGGAGCCGGATACCCATTCACCAACATGAGCTTGATGTCTTCGTTTTGTGTAGCTCCTTGATGACTTGTCCTTCCTTTCCGAATCCTTGCTTCTCTGGGATGTTCTTCGTTCATAACGATCATCTGTACTCCTCCTCTCTCTCGGTGGTGATTCTTCTCTTCTACTTCTCCTTTTAGGTGATTCTTCTCTTCTTTTGTAGGGTGTCGTACACTCATTGGAATAGTGTCTGCGTCTTCCACAATTGTAGCAATTTCGCTCTTGACTAGAAGATCTTTTGTCATTGTAGGACCTTGACTTGGAGCTTTTCTCTTTGCTTCTACTCTTAAAGAACTTCTTGAAGTTCTTCACCATTAAGCTCAATTCTTCATTGAAGGTTTGTTTCTCACTTGATGATGTGGGGGCTTCACATGAGGCTTTGTAAGCACCACTTGACTTGTTATGAAGTTCCCCCTTATCATTGAGTGACATCTCATGAGCACCAATTCTTCCAATGACTTTCGTTGGCTTGAGATCTTTGTAATTGGGCATCATTTGGATCAATGTGCACACGGTATCATATTTTCTGTCCAAAGCTCTTAGGGTCTTCTTAATGATGAATTTGTCGGTCATCTCTTCACTTCCTAAGCCGGCAATCTCATTTGTGATAAGAGCAAGCCTAGAGTACATTTCGACGACACCTTCACCATCCTTCATTTTGAATTTATCAAGTTGACTTTGAAGCACGTCCAACTTGGATTCCTTGACGGAGTCGGTACCTTCATGCATATCAATCAAAGTATCCCAAATTTCCTTTGCATTCTCAAGACGGTTGATTTTGTTCAATTCTTCGGGGAACAATCCATTGAAGAGGATATCACAAGCTTGAGCGTTGTATTGCAGCATCTTCAACTCGTCCCTGCTAGCTTCACGGTTCGGTTCTCTCCCATCAAAGAATTCACCTTGCAAGCCAATACACACAATAGCCCAAACGGCGGGGTTATGTCCAAGAATATGCATTTTCATCCTATGCTTCCAACTAGCAAAATTAGTACCATCAAAGTAAGGACCTCTACAGTGATAATTTCCCTCGCTAGACGCCATACTCTCCTAGGTTGTGAAACCAAGGCTATGACCACCAAAAGCTATGGAAATCAATGCAAATGGAGACCAAAGCTCTGATACCACTTGTAGGATTGAAAGTATGTCTAGAGGGGGGGGGTGATTAGACTACTTGACAAAATAAAAACTTATCATTTTCCCAATTTTAGTCTTTGGCAGATTTTAGCTATGTTAGCACAAGTCAAGCAATCTCAACACAATTCAAGTAAGCATGCAAAGAGTATATGAGCAGCGGAAAGTAAAGCATGCAACTTGCATGAATGTAAAGGGAAGGGTTTGGAGAATTCAAATGCAATTGGAGACACAGCTGTTTTTGTCATGGTTCCGATAGGTGGTGCTATCGTACATCCACGTTGATGGAGACTTCAACCCACGAAGGGTAACGGTTGCGCGAGTCCACAGAGTGCTCCACCCACGAAGGGTCCATGAAGAAGCAACCTGTCTATCCACCATGGCCGTCACCCACAAAGGACTTGCCTCACTAGCGGTAGATCTTCACGAAGTAGGCGATCTCCTTGCCCTTACAAACTACTTGGTTCAACTCCACAATCTTGTCGGAGGCTCCCAAGTGACACCTAGCCAATCTAGGAGACACCACTCTCCAAGAAGTAACAAATGGTGTGTTGATGATGAACTCCTTGCTCTTGTGCTTCAAATGATAGTCTCCCCAACACTCAACTCTCTCTCATAGGATTTGGATTTAGTGGAAAGAAGATTTGAGTGGAAAGCAACTTGGGGAAGGCTAGAGATCAAGATTCATATGGTAGGAATGGAATATCTTGGCCTCAACACAAGTGTAGGTGGTTCTCTCTCAGAAAAAACAAGTTGGAAGTGTAGGTTCGTTCTGATGGCTCTCTCCACGAATGAAGAGGAGGTGGAGGGGTATATATAGCCTCCACACAAAATCTAACCGTACACACAACTTGCCAAACTCGGTGGGACCGAATTGGGAAACTCGGTCAGACTGATTCAACAAATCTAGTGACGGTTAGGATTTTTGGTGGGACCGACATGCAACTCAGTAGGACCGATATGGTTAGGGTTAGGGCATAACGTAATCTCGGTGAGACCGATTACACAAACTCGGTGGAACCTATTTTGGTAATAAGCTAACCAGAGAGTTGGTCAGGTAACTCGGTGGGACCGGTTCGCTCATTTCGGTGGGATCTATATGTTACGAAAAGGAAACATAGAGTTTACATTGCAATCTCGGTGGGAATGATCGCTCATCTCGGTGGTACGGAAACGTTACGAAGGGAAACAGAGAGATTACAATCCCATCTCGGTGAGACCGAGATCCCTATCGGTGAGATCGATTTGCCTAGGGTTTGTGGCAGTGGCTATGACATCTGAACTCGGTGGCGCCGGAAAGGAAGAATCGGTGGGGCCGAGTTTGACTTTTGGTTTAGGTCATATGTGGATGTGGGAAAGTAGTTGAGGGTTTTGGAGCATATCACTAAGCACTATGAAGCAAGAACCTCATTAAGCAACACCTCATCCCTCCTTGATAGTATTGGCTTTTCCTATAGACTCAATGTGATCTTGGATCACTAAAATATAAAATGTAGAGTCTTGAGCTTTGAGCTTGAGCCAATACTTTTATCCTTAGTATTTTGAGGGGTCCACTTTTCTCATCCATGCCATGCCATTCATTGAGCTTTCCGGAAATATTTAACTTGAAGTAGCATTAGCTCAATGAGCTATATGTTGTTAGGAATTACCAAAACCACCTAGGGATAGTTGCACTTTCACACGAGAAGGACCTGAGTTGGGCTTCGTCTGACGAGCTATCAGAGATCCAGATGCTCGTCCAAGACATGGAAGACAAGAGCGTTAAGCTTGTTAATGTAGTCCAGGTGATGTTGGTTCGCCGGATTCTACCATGTCAACACCGAGCTTGCAATCTATGGGAGTTCGACCCGGCCAAGCACCAAACCCTGCTAGAGCTCTTCGACTCTACACACAAGGACATCAGGAAGGTGCTTTTCAAGTCCGGCAAACCGTGGCCGGACTCCACCGAGGACCGCGGATACCAACTGTCCCGCCCCGCTAGTTCGGTGAGCAACTGAATGTTTTGATAATTCATGCATTCTATCCGTACATCCTCAGAGAGACACTTATCGTATTTCCCACCACTTTTCCTAGGGCTAAGCGAAGAAGGCGGGGCGGATCTACTGTCCTGCTCCTCTGCTAGAAGAACCGGCCGGCCCACTTCTGACAAAGATGCTGGTCCTGGCGCCATATAAAGCACCGAAGAAAAAGACTGAGAGGGAGGCCAAGAAGCCCAGGGGCGGCCTCCATCGCCATGGTACCATGGACACAAAATCTGAAGACTCCAATGCCCTTTCTTCCTCCGAAGAGGATGGGGAGGAGGACGACGACGAATCCCCCATAGGGAAAGAAGAAAAGAGCGGCCTCCAGCTCCTTGGAGGCCAATTCTCCTAAGAGAGGAAAGACTCTTCTTCAAGAGGAGTCAACCGGCGCCACCGACAGCAGCCCGGAGTGGGATCCCAGGGCCGAGCCCCTGGTGAACTCATAAGCACAAAATCTGAAGGCACTCACGCGTCCGGACTTGTCCTGGCGTCACATTCTAATCTGAGCCGTGTCTTTTCTTTTTTCAGTCCAGCAAAGCCCCGCGTGGAGCAATTCTCGTCAGAGGATCTGCTGGGTTCAGACGCTATGGGGAGCGGGACACCCCTGAAGGCCTCGTCCTCCAAACATAGGGATGAAACCGAGGTTTCATCCTAGAAGGACCCAGGCCACGGAGGAGGGGAGAATGTCCCGAAGACAGCGCTAGGAGGCCATACATCTGAGGCCGGTTACACGGGAGAGAAAAATCCCATGGGTGTCGACTGCGGAGGTCATCCTGAATCCAGACCCAAGCCGGACACGACTCTAGAGACCCATAAGGTCCCCGAGACCCATCCATCGCCCGCCTCTGTTCAACCAGGGTTGGCGGATACCTTATTGGCGGCACTGAAGGGTGCCTCCATCGTTGAGGAACACTGTGCCCTTATGGGTGCGGTGATTGAGAAGATTCACTCTGCTGAGAGTGGACTGAACGAATCCTGTGTCAGCCTCATAAGAGGGTTTGAGGTATGTTTTATGAGTTCTTGGGAGAGTGTCCTGGTATAGATAGTAGCCCATGATACACTGTTCGGTGAAAGAAAGAACCGGACAGGGGATCAAATTCATGTTCGCAGGGGACTCACTTGATGATATTTATCACTCTGTTTGACCATCATGCATCTATAACAACTGCGGCCTCTCAAGCTGTGGAATTATCCGAACTGAGGCGTAGTCTGGAGCGGTCCGAAGGAGAACTTGGCCAAGTGAAGAGACAACTAGAGGATAATCAAGGTATGTGGAAACCTTGTTTATGTAGCACGAAAGGATGAGTGTGCATGATAACAATCTTTTGATAATGTGCTCTGGGGGCATCGGCCGAAATTGAGGCTTTGCAGAAGGCTGTGGCCGAAGCCAAGAAGAAAGCACTGTGAAGTAGATGCTCCATGAGAAGCACGAGGCCAGAGTTATTGAGGCTGAGCGAGAGCTTCAAGAGGCCGTGCAGAAACGTGAGACCCTGGAGCATAGTTTAGCAGGGAAAGAATCCAAACTCTCCCAGGGTATCCAAGCTGCAAGTGATGCCCGGGGGGAAGCCCAAGGTGCCCTGAAAGAAATCCAGGAGGCGAGGAAGATTGCGGCTGGTAAGGCTTTTTCTGTAAAAAGCAAGTATAGGGGACGAGAAAATCAAATTTGACAATCTTGAGCTTTAATGTATAGAGGGGTATTTGTGGAGCTGCGGTGCAGCATATCTGATGCCGCCCAATTCTACCGAGCCGAAGGGAGGAATACTGTGGATAAGCTCTTCTGGATGCAGTATCTGGCACCGAATTATCCTGTGCCTTTCTCCGATCAGCTGAAGTAGCTAGTCGAGCTCCACAAGGCGGCCGAATTAGCCATGAAGGATTTAATTATCTGGTTGTGGCCTGCTGAGCCGATTCCAAGCAGCTACTTCTGGCTCGTGAAGTGGCTTGTAGGTTCCTGCCCTCGACTCGAAGTCATCAAGCGATCGGTCTGCATAGAGGGTGCGTGAATGGCCTTCGCCCATGCCAAGGTGCATTGGGGGAAGATGGATGCGGAGAAGCTGATGACCGAGGGACCTCCGGAGGGGAAGGAACACCGCAAGCCCGAGCTATATTATGAAGGTGTATTGAAAGGAGCCCGCCTTGTGGCGGGGCAATGCACCAAGGACATTATATTTCCATGAATACAGTCATGTTCGTCCGTTGTAATTTTTGAACAAGAGCATTCTTATCATCTATTGCTTTGTCATATGAATGTGTTTCATCCTATCCGGCCGCTGTATATAATAATTCTGAGAGTCGGCCAGTCGTCGCCTTCCGCCCCCATGTAGTGAGTACGGGGGTGTTCGGGATAAACCTGAGCACTCTTTATCCCAGTTGTGGGTCCCTAAAGGAGGTGTTCAGCACAGCGAACCAGGCAATCGGACTATAGGGCTTTATCGCTCTCACTTAGCCATAGGAATTGTTTCGAGGAAGGTAGGCGCAGTCCCTAGTGTTCGGAAGACCGCACTAGGGGCTCTATAAGCGCCTGATCAGAAAAGTCCGATCTGTCGCACGCTGCATTGGTTATAGCATTGTGCAGAAAGAATCCTTAAAGATTTTAGAACCTCTCGAACAGCTGACCAGCTCTCGCTGCATCATGACAGCCAGTTTTTGGTTTTCTCTACTGAGGTGCTCGTCCGGAAGAACCGGCACACAATCACAGTAGTTCTCCCAGTGCTACCTTAGCCGATATATCGGAACGTAAGGTACCAAAACGTAGGAGCTGGGAAAACCCAACTATTGACCCAAGACATGATTCGGAGTTGATGCATATAATGCTATAAGTTCGGGGTGCCGGACTACCGTAAAGGTGTGCAGACTTTTTTTGCCGTCGTATGGGCGTGACGAAGCCCCTGGCATGTTAAGGAGTATCGCGATAAGCAGCCGCCTTTAAAGAGAGTTTTGAATGAGAGCTGGCAGTAGGTGAGCATCACATAAATCCACATGTTGTATTTGAGTAATACGTCAATGCGTATGAGTACAGATGATGTGATAAAAAGAAATATGACTACAGAACCTGCTGATACCGGGCGTGCGGAATTTGTGTTCAGATCCATGGTGTAGTCGGAAGATTATAGGGGAATATCTAGAGGTTCCCTGATGCACTCGGACTGTTCCCACGCCCTCCATCCTGGCCTACATAGAGGTGAACCTGTAAAGAAAACGTAAGAAATAGTTTGCGCCACCTGGCAGTTGAGCCGCAGTATGTGGCTTGTATTATTCTTTCTCAGAGTATTTTTGATTAATCTCCAGGCGGGCTGGGCTATCCCGCCGCGCAGTATTTCGGACTCCTTTGGTGGTGTCCGAGAGCTTGGCCTTCGACTCGAGGTTCGATTGTAAGGTGCCGTCCGTTGTTCTTGCTGTTGGAGCGGTAGTAGCCTCTTCGACCGTGAGGGGGAATTTGGACTTACCATTAACTGTGATGACGCCACGTGGACCGTGCATCTTTAAGTTACGGTAGGCATAATGTGGCACCGCGTTGAACCGAGCGAATGCAGTTCGTCCGAGCCGTGCCTGATGGTCACTGCAAAAGGGGACGATGTCGAAGACTAAGTCTTCGGTATGGTGATTTTCCAAAGATCCGAAAACCACTTCCAATGTGATTGAGCCCATGCAACAGGCCTCTACACCTGCTATTATACCTTTAAAGGTGGTTTTTGTGGGTTTGAGCCTTGAGGGGTTGATGCCCATTTTGCACACTGTATCCTAGTAGAGCAGGTTCAGGCTGCTGCCTTCGTCCATGAGGACTTGTGTGAGGTGGAATCCGTCGATGATGGGGTTGAGGACCAATGCGGCCGAACCGCTATGATGGATACTGGTGGGGTGGTCCCTACGATCGAAGGTGATTGGGTAACAGGACTATGGGTTGAACTTTGGGTTGATTGTATAGACCTCCCATAGTGCACGTTTCCACTTGGGAATGTGGCTTGCGCGTATCATATTCACCATTTTCGCCTAGGAAGGGAATTTTATCTTTCCTCCTATATTCGATGATCGGGGTTCCATGTCGTCGTCATCGCTTTGAGACCCCTTCCCCTTGTTTTCGGCATCTAACCTGCCGGTTTGTCTGAAGACCCAGCATTCTCTATTGGTGTCGTTGGCTGGTTTTCCAGGGGTGCCATGAATTTGGCATGGACGGTCGAGTATGCGGTCAAAGCTGGACGACCCTGAATTGCTTTTGTTGAATGGTTTCTTCCGCTGACCGGACTTGGAGCCATTGAATCCAGCATTGACTAACGTGTCTTCGGCATTATCACCATTTTTGCGGCACTTGTGTTTGTTGCACCATGATTTGTCGTTTCTATCCTTTGCTTTCGATGTGCCCAGATTGTTTGTTGTATTGTTGCTACGGGCCAACTAGCTATCTTCGCCTGTGCAAAAGCGGATCATGAGTGTTGTGAGTGCTGCCATGGACCTTGGCTTTTCCTGACCAAGATGTCGGGCAAGCCATTCGTCACGGATGTTATGCTTAAAGGCCGCTAGGGCTTCGGCATCCGGACAGTCAACAATTTGGTTCTTTTTGGTTAGGAACCGGGTCCGAAATTTCCTGGCCGACTCTCCGGGCTGCTGGGTTATGTGACTTAGATCATCAGCGTCTGGTGGTTGCACGTAAGTACCCTGGAAGTTATCAAGGAATGCGTCCACCAGGTTTTCCCAACTCCTGATGGGGTTTGCCGGCAAGCTATTCAGCCAATGCCGAGCCAGTCCCTTTAGTTTTAGTGGGAGGTACTTGATGGCATGTAGATCGTCTCCACGGGCCATGTGAATGTGGAGGAAAAAAATCTTCTATCCATACCACGGGGTCTGTGGTACCATCGTATGATTCGATGTTCACGGGTTTAAACCCCTCAGGGAATTCATGATCCATTACTTCATCAGTGAAGCATAGGGGATGTGCGGCGCCTCTGTGCCGGGCTTCATTGTATTCGGCCCGGCCGGATTTGTTAGTGTATCCGGCATGACGATCCTTGTCACGTGTTGGGGCACGTCCCCGCGATCCGTAGATCGATCTTGACTATCCTGCTTTGTCTTCCAATACATCTCGCAGGTCCTTCGTGTAGCCCCATGCCTTGGTGTTATCGTTTGATTGGCGGCGTGGTGCGGTCTGGATTTCGGGCTGGTACGCCGTGTTGTCACGGCCATGAGGTGGCCGGTCAACCGCATCATGCGCTGGTAGCGTGGGCTTTGAAGCCTCTTCCTCGAGTTGAGGTAGCAGCCTACGCTTTTGGTAGATTTTGCTAGGGCGCTCGAGTCCGTATTCCTCGACAACCAGGACATCAGTCCATCTATTAGTTAGCAGATCTTGATCAGCTTGAAGCTGTTGCTGCTTTTTCTTCAGGCTTTTTGCAGTGGCTATAAGCCGGCGTTTGAAGCGCTCCTACTCGATGGGATCCTCAGGCATGATGAATTTGTCGTCGCCAAGGCTTACCTCGTCTTCCGAGAGAGGCATGTAGTTATCGTCCTCTGATTCTCCATTAGTTGCCTGTTTTTTAGGGCTAGCTTGCCCCTCCTCTTGCTTGGCCTGCTCGAAGCCTGGCCGGGATTGTTTTCGTCTTTGGCACCATCCGGATTGTTATCCCTTGTGCCGGTATCACTATTTTTGCTATGGCGGGGCTTGGAGCGGCGCCGATGATGCCGTTGTCTAGATTGCTTCCCCAAGGGGTTATCTTCCGTTGCCTCCTCGCCGTTGTTTTCTTTAGGGGTATCCACCATATAAATATCATATGAGGAGGTGGCGGTCCAGCGTACTATAGGTGGTGGTTCCTGTTCTTCTCCTGCATCGTCATCCATACCGTCGATGTCTTCGGAGTCGAAGTCAAGCACGTTGGTTAAGTCATCGACAGTGGCTATAAAGTGGGTGGTGAGTGGGGGACGAATTTCTTTGTCGTCCGCTCCCCACTCGAGCCGGACATAGTTCGGCCAAGAGTCTCCTGACAAGGACAGAGACCTCAATGAGTTCAGCACATCACCCAAGGGTGAGTGGTTAAAAATGTCCGCGGCAGTGAACTCCATGACGGGTGCCCAATCTGATTCGATAGGCACAGACGCACGCGGTTCGGATCCTGCAACCGGGGAAGAGTCCGGGGGTCCGATGACACCCCGTTCATAGGAGGTGGAATCAGTGTTCGGCTCCAACGCTGATGAGTGCGCGGCCTCCGTGGCAGGGTCCATCCACCCATCCTCGGAAGGCACGATCTGCTCTGGGTTGATTCCCGACGCCAACGCGGGTGCGATTTCCCGAATGATATCCGACGGTAGATCAAAGTCATTCCCACCGTGACTGTTCGGTGCACCTGTAATGGGCTTGAATGCATCAAAGATCATGTCTCCGCGGATGTCGGCAGTGTAGTTTAAGCTCCCAAACCTGACCTATCGATCTGATCTAGATGGCCAAGCGAGTTGGCCCGCAGTACGAAGCCGCCGAATACGAAGATCTGTCCGGGAAGGAAAACCTCCCTCTGGACCACATCGTTGAAGATGATCAAAGGGGCCATCAAGCCTTACATCGACGGCACAGTGGAACTCTCAATGAAAGCACCAATGTCGGTGTCAAAACCGGTGGATCTCGGGTAGGGGGTCCCGGACTGTCCGTCTAAGGCTAATGGTAACAGGAGGTAGGGGACACGGCCTTTTGCCCAGGTTCGGGCCCTCTCGATGGAGGTAATACCCTACTTCCTGCTTGATTGATCTTGATGATATGAGTATTACAAGAGTTGATCTGCCACGAGATCGTAGAGGCTAAACCCTAGAAGCTAGCCTATGATTATGATTGTTGTTGTCCTACGGACTAAACCCTCCAGTTTATATAGACACTGGAGGGGGCTAGGGTTACACAGAGTCGGTTACAAAGAAGGAGATCTACATATCCGAACTGCCAAGCTTGCCTTCCATGCAAAGGAGAGTCCCACCCGGACATGGGACGAAGTCTTCAATCTTGTATCTTCATAGTCCAACAGTCCGGCCAAAGTATATAGTCCGGCTGTCCGAGGACTCCTTAATCCAGGACTCCCTCAGTAGCCCCTTAACCAGGCTTCAATGACGATCAGTCCGACGCGCAAATTGTCTTCGGCATTGCAAGGTGGTTTCCTTCTCCGAATACTCCATAGAAGATTTAGAACACAAGGATCGTGTCCGGCTCTGCAAAACAAATTCCACATTCGACCATAGAGAGTATAATATTCCATAATCTAATCTGCTGACAGCTTTTTATAGCATGACATCACGCCACGGTTCGGTTATTATTCGAACCGTTTCTCACAACCAGCCACCGCACATATCGCGAAGCGGTTTTATCGGCACATATTGTCGAAGCAGAGATCGTGTCCCCTTATCGCGGGATCCTTATAAATATAGACATGGGTAACCCAACCATGCCATTAAACGTGGTGTTTGGGAAATAAGCGATTTTAGCGGGCAAGTGGGGAGGCACAGGGTATTCGCTGCCTTTATAAGGGGGTGAGGGTCTTCCCCTTCACCCACGCCCTTTCCTATTCATCCATTCCTTTCCGCCCGAGCCCTAGTGCCCAAGCGTTTCTTTTCTTCGCCCAAAAAGGCTTCCCGAAGATGTCCAGATCTGGAGCAGGAGGCAAGTGGATGGCCTGTACCGTCCGGGAGAAGGACATCAAAAAGCTTCGGGGGTCGGGTATCTGGCCAAGAGAATTGGCCACCGTCTTCAGACAGCGGGACAGATAGTTCCCACCCTGGAACCCCATGAGAGGGTGGTATTTCTCCCTCATTTTGTCCGCAGGCTAGGGTTTCCCCTCCACCCATTTGTTCACGGCGTCATGTACTATTACGGGATTGATTTCCATGATCTATCCCCAAATTCCTTTCTCAACATCTCGACATTCATAGTCTTGTGTGAGGCCTTTCTTCGTGTTCCGCCGCACTTCGCCTTGTGCCTGAAGGTTTTTAACGTAAAGCCCAAGGTAGTGAGCGGCGAGCATGCCGAAATGCGGAGGCGCCATGGCGAGCAAGATGCCCAATGTCACATGGCCGACAGGGACTTCCAATGATTCCGTCAAGGAGTGGCAGCAGGAGTGGTTCTACATCACCGAGCCGCGTGGCAAGGAGTGGCCCGACATTTCGGAGTTCAGATTCAGTGCCCCCCTGTGACTTACATCATGGCATGATGTAGGATCGAAAGTATGTCTAGAGGGGGGGTGATTAGACTATTTGACCAAATAAAAACTTATCCTTTTCTCAATTTTAGTCTTTGGCAGATTTTAGCTATCTTAGCACAAGTCAAACAATCTTAACACAATTCAAGCAAGCATGCAAAGAGTATATGAGCAGCGGAAAGTAAAGCATGCAACATGCAAGAATGTAAAGGGAAGGGTTTGGAGAATTCAAACGCAATTGGAGACATGGATGTTTTTGTCGTGGTTCCGATAGGTGGTGCTATCGTACATCCACGTTGATGGAGACTTCAACCCACTAAGGGTAACGGTTGCGAGTCCACGGAGGGCTCCACCCACGAAGGGTCCACGAAGAAGCAACCTTGTCTATCCACCATGGCCGTCGCCCAAAAAGGACTTGCCTCACTAGTGGTAGATCTTCACAAAGTAGGCGATCTCCTTGCCCTTACAAACTCCTTGGTTCAACTCCACAATCTTGTCGGAGGCTCCCAAGTGACACCTAGCCAATCTAGGAGACACCACTCTCCAAGAAGTAACAAATGGTGTGTTGATGATGAACTCCTTGCTCTTGTGCTTCAAATGATAGTCTCCCCAACACTCAACTTTCTCTCACAGGATTTGGATTTGGTGGACAGAAGATTTGAGTGGAAAGCAACTTGGGGAAGGCTAGAGATCAAGATTCATATGGTAGGAATGGAATATCTTGGCCTCAACACAAGTGTAGGTGGTTCTCTCTCAGAAAAACAAGTTGGAAGTAGGTTCGTTCTGATGGCTCTCTCCATGAATGAAGTGGAGGTGGAGGGGTATATATAGCCTCCACACAAAATCTAACCGTTACACACAACTTGCCAAACTCGGTGGGACCGAATTGGGAAACTCGGTCAGACTGATTCAGAAAATCTAGTGACCGTTAGGATTTTCGGTGGGACAGACATGCAACTCGGTAGGACCGATATGGTTAGGGTTAGGGCATAACGTAATCTTGGTGAGACCGATTACACAAACTTGGTGGAACCGATTTTGGTAATAAGCTAACCAGAGAGTTGGTCAGGTAAACTCGGTGGGACCGGTTCGCTCATTTCAGTGGGATCGAAATGTTACGAAAAGGAAACAGAGAGTTTACATTGCAATCTCAATGGGACCGATCGCTCATCTCGGTGGTACCGAAACGTTACGAAGGGAAACAAAGAGATTACAATCCCATCTCGGAGAGACCGAGATCCCTATCGGTGAGACCGATTTGCCTAGGGTTTGTGGCAGTGGCTATGACATCCGAACTCGGTGGCGCCGGAAAGGAAGAATCGGTGGGGCCGAGTTTGACTTTTGGTTTAGGTCATATGTGGATGTGGGAAAGTAGTTGAGGGTTTTGGAGCATATCACTAAGCACTATGAAGCAAGAACCTCATTAAGCAACACCTCATCCCTCCTTGATAGTATTGGCTTTTCCTATAGACTCAATGTGATCTTGGATCACTAAAATATAAAATGCAGAGTCTTGAGCTTTGAGCTTGAGCCAATCCTTTTATCCTTTGTATTTTGAGGGGTCCACTTTTCTCATCCATGCCATCCCATTCATTGAGCTTTCCTAAAATATTTAACTTGAAGTAGCATTAGCTCAGTGAGCTATATGTTGTTAGGAATTACCAAAATCACCTAGGGATAGTTGCACTTTCAATCTCCCCATTTTTGGTAATTGATGACAACATACAGATCAAAGCTTCGACAAATGATAATAAGAGTGAAAAACATTGTCTCTTTGAGAAGTATGTGATAAGCAAGAGCTCCCCTTAAATTTGTGCATAGTTTAATATTTGTTTTGGACTGCAAATGCACAAAGACTTAGGTTCATGGGTTACTCTTCCATGTCACATACATCTTGGTGGAGCGCTCAAAATGATAATAACTGAATACATGCACTCATCACCAAGCAAAGTGAATGATCATATAGAAATAAAAGGATAATGTCATCCAACAAGCATTAATGTAGCATATGATCAAACACATGATCATCCAAGTATCACACAGACATAAAGTATCTCAATCAAGCAAATAAAGTTCAACCACCAAAGCAAGAGAGAATAAAAAAAGCAACACATGCTCTCTCTCGAAGCCTGTGATCTATACATTTTTCTCCCCCTTTGGCAACAAGTTACCAAAAAGTTCATAGAAAATGCATAGCACTAAATTGTCTCTCAGGCTTGATCTTCAGGTGGTGGTGTAGAGATGGCTCCTTAGACAAAGACTTCAGTAGATGTGGATGGAACTGGTGGAGTAGGTGCTGGAGCTGGTTGCACTGGGGTTGTAGCTGGTGCAGATGAAGTGGCTCTGGTGTGTGTCACTGGCACTGCAGCTGATCTCTAAGCTCTAGGCACTCTGGCAAATGCCTCAGTGGTTGTCTTTCCCTTCCTCTCCTGCATATCATCCTGAAGTTTCTCAACAACAGATTGGATCTTAGTTACCTTCACATCCAAGTCATAGAACTTCTGCTCCATGATCCTCTCCAGGCTCTCCTGGTTTTGAGTCAAGGTGGCCAACCCCTTCTCAATCCTCAGAGTGGATGCAATCAAGTAGCCAAGCTGATCCTGTTTGCTCTTCAAAAAGTACTGAGATGCCTCTTCCATTGTTGGCATCTTGTTAGCCTTCTCAGTCCTTGCCTTCTCCTTCTTTGCTTGTGCTTGCACAGAAGATGGTTCATCTTCATCCATAACCACTTGGTTGTCCTCAAAGTCTGCATAGATAGGCATGTGATCCTTGTCCAACAAGTATGTGCCAGTGCCCATCTTGGAGTTAATCAGCTCTTGGATCTGTGGGGTGTACCCACAACTTCTCTTCTGGTCAGCAGTTGTCCTCTTGATAGTTTCAACAATAAGACTCATGACCTTGAACTTTTGTGGCACATCAAATAAGTGTAGCAGATTTATTGCATGGCCTCTGATCATGTTGTGATCACCTGACTTGGGCAAGAGAGTGTGCCTGAGGATCCATTTGATGGTTGGCAGTCCTGACAGAAGGTAATGTACCGATCCAAACTTGTGTGCTTCAACAACAACATCTGGGATCTCCTTGTACATATATGCCATAGTGTTGTGATCCATCTTCTTCTTGGCATAGACATCCAAGTCATCCTCTTTCTCCTTATGTGCATTGATCATATTAGCCCATTCTCCAATTGATGATTGGTACCTAGTACCTTCAGACATCCATACTATCCTGCCATCTGGATAGAAGTGTGCTGTGGAGTAGAATTGCATTATGAGCTCATCATTCCACTTTGTGAGCTTCTGCCCAACAAAGTCTGCCACTCCACAAGCACTGAAACTGTCATACACACCAGGATAGTGTTCTTCATTCTCCTTCATGTAGGTCCAGTCCACCCACCTCATGTCACATACTATTGGCTTCTTGTCCAGCAGCACTGTCTCATAGAAATCCTGTTGTTCCTTTGTATGGAACCTGCGGTCTACAACAATTCTCCTTCGGACTGCATAAGGATCAGTCAACCTCCACTGTCTGAGTCATGCATCCTTTCTCAGCTTCATGTTCTCAGCTACAGGATGAGCATCATTATGATCTGGAATTTTTGGCTTTAATTTTCTCAAGACATGCTCTTCATCATCTTCTTCTTCAGCAACAGTTTCAGGCACTGGGGCCTTGTTCTTCTCAGCAGCAGATATGTTCCTGGTATTCCTCTTAGGTGCAGTCTTGGGCTTGGAGGCAGCATTGGGTGCTTCTTTGGTCTTTGATGAAGCATCCCCTGACCTGATAGCATCACCCATAAGCTTCTGTGCTTTGGGTGCTGGTGCAGCAACCTCTTCTTCTTCTTCCTCTTCAGAGTCTCTCCTCATAGAGGGATTTCCAAGAACCTTGGCAGTAGTGGTTCTGACTCTCTTTTTCTTCTTGGCTTGGCCAACAACTCCATCTTCTGACTCAATGGTAAACTTCATGGTTTCCCTAGAGGCAACCTTTTTTATTTTGAAAAGACATTAGGGGAGGCTCCTACTGGTTGTATATATTACTTTCTTTGTAACTGGTTACAATGTTACATAGAAAAATACATGGTGGTGTTCTATTATCCCTCCATCCCAAGGGGGAGGGGAGTTATAGATGATCACCAGAACAAGTGTTCGCTACACAAAGATTAGGGAGGTAGTTTAGGCTAGTGAGTCGCAGAAATTAGTTACAAAAGATCTTTGTGTCTCCTTCACCCTGTATTGGAGTAGGCCAAAGTCAGTCTTGAAACATGCCAGCCAGGAATCAGTGCTGGTGTCGACCCCTCTGAAGTGTTTATTATTGCGCTCCTTCCATAAACTCCAAGATGCTGGGAGAAAAAATTCCATGAAGAGATGTCGACGACTAGACTCATTTATTTGTGTGAGCATATCAAGCCTGGAGTCAAACTCCGGCCATGCAATGCCAATTTTCTCCCAGCAAGCTTTACTGAATGGGCACGTGAAGATCATATGGTCCACAGTCTCCTCAATTTGTTGTCCACAGAGAAGGCAGTCAAAAATCTCACCAATGTTGTAGTGACGACGCTTCAGCATGTTCCTTGTGTTCAGGCGATCGAGAAGCAACAGCCAGCCGAAAACTTTGATTTTCATGGTGCTTTTAGATCGCCACAGGAGCCCAAAGGTTGGGTGTCTCGGCGCCAGCCTAAAGCAAAATTTGTAGTAATCAGCAGCTTTGAACTCAGATTATCCCTAGGTATAGTGCCACACGTCAGTTGTACTCGTGGACGGGCGCATGTGTGTGGTTAGGGATTGCATATCCCGGACTTCCAACAGTGCCTCAGGAGAGAGCGGCAGGTGGAAAAGGCCATGTAGCGACATGCTCTCCAAGAAATCCTTGACGGACGCGTCTTCATGCAGGGCAAAGGAAAAGGCCCGGGGGTGCGAGGTCTCCAAGGTGTTATCCAGCCAGAGATCTTTCCATACGAGAGAAGTTGTCCCATCTACCACTGAGACGCACGAAATGCCGCGGTATTTAGGGGTAAGTTTCATCATGTCATGCCACCAGAACGAGCCCACTGCGTCCACGGCATGTGGAATCTTGCCTGCGTAGTAGGTGTCCCAAAGCAGGTGCACCCAAGGGACATCTTTCTTGTTATAGAACTTGTGGAGAAATTTCATGAGCAAAGCTTCATTTTGAAGTTTCAGATTGATCACTCCAAGGCCTCCATTTTTCTTGGGCCAGCAGACCAAGCTCTAGGAAGCTAGCGAGTTACATTTATCCCCGTGCTCGGTCTTCTTATTCCAAAGGCAGCGACGCCGGATCTTATCCAACATATCAACTATTTGTGGGTGTAACTTTAGCGTGCACATGGCATAAATAAGCAGGGACATCACGGTTGCATTAAGCCATGAAAGCTTCCCCCCATACGACATCATAGAGATCGTGGCAGCGAGGCGTCGTTCAGCACTGCAAACAAGAGGCATGAGGTCTTGCACCGTAGGTTTTGAGGTACCCATGGGAAGTCCGAGGTACGTAAAAGGCATGGTGCCAACCGAACAGCCAAAGATGGCAGCGAGCTCAGCAGTGGAAGTATCATCCAGGTTTATAGGGATCAGGGTGGACTTGTTGAAGTCGATATTAAGACCAATGGACAATGCATAATCCGAAAGAATTTGCTTGATAGTTGCAGCTTGACGTGGGCATGCTGGTAGAGACAAGCTGGTATCGTCGGCGTACTGGATGACAGGGTATTCAGATTGTCCTGGGCAAGGAAAAGGCAGATCGATCCTCCCCTGTCTAAACGCATTGTTGATGGCAGCTTGAAGCAGATCAGCTGCAATGACAAATAGCAGGGGGGACAGAGGATCACCCTGGCATACCCCACTTTTACAATGGAATTGGTGGCCCGGTACGCCATTTAGCAGAACGGATGAACGTCCAGACGAAAAGATGCAGCGAATCCAGGTGAGCCACTTGTCAGAGAAACCCATATGCCGCATGATGTTGATCATAGGTTCATGGCCAATAGTGTCAAATGCTTTTGCGAAGTCCAGCTTCAGCAAAATGATTTTTCTTTTTGATGCATGCCATTGGTGAATATATTGGAAGGCCAAAGCCAGGCAATCTTGGATGGTCCTGCCCTTTAGGAAGCCGTACTGATTGTGATGGACTATATTCAGGATGATCTTTTGTAGGCGATTAGCCAAGAGTTTGGTGATCAATTTGAGGCAATAGTTCAGCAGTGTAATCGGTCTATAGTCATTGACTGTTTCAGGTGAGCATACTTTTGGGATCAGAGTAATAAGACCATCATTGATGCTTGTTAGATCAAGATCACCCGCGTGGAATTGGGAGCATAGGGTGTAAAAATCATACTTGATCAAATGCTAGCAGGCCTTGAGGAATGCTCCACTAAATCCGTCCGGGCCAGGTGCTCGGTCAGAAGGCATCTCTTTCACCACAGCATCTATCTTGTCATGTGTGAATGGATCTGTTAAGTGATCAAGATCATTGCAATAATGAAGGTAAGTCGAATTTCGTTTCAGCAGGTGATGTAGAGCCCATGCGATTTTTGTATGTCTGGAAGAGTAGGGCCTCTTTGCTCGTGTGATCCTCCACTTGATTGCCCTCATTGTCCAGGAAGCTAGCGATATTGTTATTATGGTAGCATTCTAAGGCCACACTGCCTGAAAAAACTTTGTGTTCTCATCACCGAATTTGATCCAACGGATTGTGCACCGTTTCTTCCAGTATAACTTTTGATATTGTAAGAGACTCAGAATATGATTCTTGAGGATGGTACGAAAGTTGCTTTCAGGGATGGTGAGGGGTCTTTTGTTTTCCAGCTCGTCAAGATGAGCCAAGGTTTGGTTGCAGTTATAAATGGCGATCGTCAAGCGAGAAATGTTTTTACTCCAAGTCTTGAGGGCGTGTCTGAGCCTTTTGAATTTAGCACAAAGGATAGTGGCTGCGTTAGGCGAATTCACCAGTTTGTTCCAGGAGGTACGCACCACATCCAAGAAACCAGGGTGTAGAAGCCAATAAGACTCGAACCTGAAAACCTTACTACGTGGTATGCACGTTTCGATTGAGACAACCCAGGGTATGTGATCGGAGACAGGCTTACCGAGCGGCTTAACCAGAGTTTTGGGGTAAACGTTGGTCCAATGCAGTGAAGTAAAAAACCAATCTAACTGCTCGAGTAGGGGATCAAGTTGCATGTTACTCCATGTATAGGCTCGGCCTTTAACAGGAAGCTCGATAATGTTTTGCGCACGGATAATATCAGAATGTGAACATGTCAGTGGTACTACCGCCAGGTTTATTGCGATTATCAGGCACTCGAATATAGTTGAAATCACCCAGCAAAAGCTAGTCCTGTGAGGCAGGAATGTCTAACTCATATAACCAATTTGTGTAGGTCACCCGTTCATCCCCAGTACAGGGCCCATAAATATTAGCTAGCGTCCAAGTTTGCCGAGACTGCGTGCTGGTGAATGTGACAACGAGTGAAAATGATCAGAGAATAAAACTGAGCCCGTGAACATTGAGCTCTTCCAGATCGTAATAATACCACCCGAGGCGCCACAAGAAGGCACAAAAGCAAAACAATCAAATTGCTTGGGACAGCATGATTTGATAAAAGCAAGATCGAATGAGGTCTTTTTTGTTTCTTGCAAACAAACGATCGCACAACCACTGGTGATTATAGCATTATGGAGCGCTAACTGCTTAGGTTCAGAGTTCAGACCACGAATATTCCATGAAAGGACATTCCTAGAGCGCAAAAGAGACATAGAAAGCAGGTAAATTAGGCAGAAGTTGAAGTACCACTGCCTCCAGCAGCTGCAACGTCAGGAGCAGCATCTGAATCTTCGACAGGCGTTGCAGTAGTTGTATTTTCCAAGAGAGCTTCTTCAGCTAATTCTGCAGCTGGGATAGCGCACATGTTGACTCCGACAGCTTGCAGTGTAGCAATGGGAGTTGGGGGAGCGATATCATCCGAATCCTGCACATGTGTGAAGGAGGAGGAGTCCACCTCAGGTATGATTATGGGCTTAACCTTGGAAATGGCTGGGCGAGTATCAGTGGGCATGTTGACCTTGAAACCGTTGTATTTGTTGGTCCTAGTGCTGCGGCGAACTTCAACAGTGGAGATTGGCGCAAAAGCAGCTTTGGAGCGACGGCCACGGGTCACCAAGGGTCCAGAGGGTAGTTCAATGCTGACAGTTGCCAGGCCCAAACCATCGTGCGGGGGTTCAATGAGCTGTGAGGAGGAGGAGCCAGGGCCCTGGAGGCTAGTCTCAGCATCAGTGTTTGACAACAATTGGTTTACAGGCAAAGCTTCAGAAACAGCAGAGTGGGGGTCAACAGTTGGTAGAGTCTCATCTTCAGAAGCAGCGGACTCAAATTGTGCAGACGGTGGAGCTGGCAGTGCCATTGACACAGTATCATCAGGTTGCAGCTCCTGAATGGCCACAGACGAGGAACGCAGTTGCTCGAAGTGAACTCCAGTGTGGTCCGATGAAACCAAAACAGAAACTGCAGCATTGACCGTCCTCATACCGAAAGCATTGCGCCAATGCCCAATGGTTGCAATCATGGGCCGTAGAGCATCAAATATAAATGTATTGAGCCGTTGCCTGGGAATTGGGTCTTCAATCAGTAAAGATAGAAGAGCAGAGCCTTGGGTTGAAAGACCAAACTGAATTCCATGATCATGCAGAACCACAAACACAGCAAATGAATCAGTTGGCATAGGAGGGTTCGGCGGCTGTAGAGTTTTCTGCGGGAAAATGATCATATCAGTGGTAGCAGAGCTGATGTCTTCATCAGAAGTGGAAAAGGAATCATTCCAGGCTTGTGTTGGGCTGTCAGTCAGGTTGTTTTCAGGGAGAATGCCATCTTGGAATGTAAGACCTTGAGCAGCCAGCCAAGCATGGTAATTGACCAAATGCGGAGGGAGGGGTGGAAGGGGAGGTGCAGGTGGCTGCGGCCACGCACCCCAAGCAGCATTGGCACCACCATTGTTGTCGTTGTCGACAGCCTCATCAGGTTCAGCAGGAGCAGCATTCTGCACAAGCCAATTATGAACCTGCTACTGATACAGTTGCTCTGCAGTGAGTTCAGGGCCAAATTGCGGATGTGGGTTACCATCAGGTGGCGGGGGTTCTTCACCAGCAGGTTGAACTTCAAGGAGCAATCCATTCCAGTCATTGCTACGAAGAATGGTAACTTGGACAGTCCAACAATCTCTGGCTCCCCCAAGCTGCCAGACAATGAAGCTCTTTGGGATCAGACACAGGCGAAGAACACGGGCTTTGATCAGCATGTAGCATCGCTCTTGCCTAGGATTGTACCAGGACACCAGAGATCCATAGCCGCCAAGAGCCTTAGTAATGTAATAATCGGTCTGATAATCATATGGAAAACCAAAAAACATCAACCAAACCTCGGGGCCAAAAGTTGTGGTGCGGCGATTCAGAGCTTCATTGTGTGGCACAAAGTTGATAAGAAGATCTTCATCCTCGAGTTCAATGGGTGTGTTGACAACAGTGTCATGCAAGAAATAATCCGCAAAACCGAAGATCCCAATACCAAGTGGATGGTCACTGACTTCAGTAGGAAAGATCTGAGAGGCATGGAGCTGACCTACAATGGCATTGCGAACGGCAGCCCGGCGATGCAGAGGGACGTACTCACTGGCCTCTGCGATGGCCAAGAACTCATGGTTGAGCGGAGGAATTGGACCAACGATCATCCCACTGGGCACCACACGATCCGCCGGACCAAGCTCGACGGCAAACCCCGGAGGAAGGAACGGCACTGGATTCAGAGGGTAGTTCACCATTGCCAAGGGCTGCGGGGGCGGCTGGGTTTGGCTAGTGAGCGAGACTGGTGATGGGACTGGACAGGGGCGCGTCGGTTCAGAACTCGAGGAGGGAGACGGAGTGTGATGGGTAGGAATGGAAAGCAGAGCAGATTTGGGAATCCATTTCCATCTTTGGGCGTCGATGCGTTTGTGACAGGATCATGCCACGTGTCCATAAAATCCACAGGCGGTGCAACGGACGGTGCGTTTGTTATCTCTGGGGGGGGGGGCTATGGAATTAGCAGGAGCAGAGGATCCAGTCGCGCCAGATTCTTAGTCACAAAATTAAGTTCATCAATTAGAGGAGACTTACCAATGCTGGCGCAGTGACTTGCCTTGTGCTCAGGTGCGGAGCATTGAATGCAAATCAATCTGGCCTGGCAAGCAATCTTGCAGTGGCCCCATTGCAGGCAACGAGAACAAAGAGAGGCCCAATTAGAGGACAAAGAAACAATATCCGGTAGCGTATAATGGGCTTGGGCCAAATCTGCTTTGTGCTTAGCACTGAGAGAGGGAGGCCACGTAGTATGTTCCGGTGCATAGCTGAGAGCAGATTTCAAAAAACAGCGTGGTAAGGGTGGGTATGGGGCATTTAAGGGGCATTTAAAGGCCCCGAAAATAATTTCATTGGGTGATTGCTTAGCCTCCAATTCCGCCTCACACAAGAAAAGTTCCATTAATGCAATACGATCAATGCTACCCGAGGAATTCCAATGGCAAGCTTCCTAGGTTTGGAAGTGGGAATCCCTCTTGCAGATGCCTCTTTGGGTTCATATTCCAAAGGTACTTGAGTGGATGCTCTGGCTTTAGACATGGGAGTTCTCTTAGCAGGTGCTTTGGTCTTCATACCAGGCTTAGTGGGTGCAGCTGAGCCATGTTCTTTCTTGAGCACCTTCTTCTTGGAAGTGGCCTCATCCTCAATAGCCACATAGTCTTCATCCTCAGATTCTGAGGTTTTCTTCTTTCTGGCCCTGGTGGCAGCTTTGGGTAAGTTGCTTGGGGTGCTCCTGCTGCCATCATAGCTGCTAGAGGGACTAGTGCCCTCACTCACTTGAACCTGCTCCTCTTCCCTGTTCTGGCTGTCACTTTGATCAGACATGTTGCAAACACTGACAACAGACCCTGTGAATAGATATAGATGAGATAGAGTGGATGAGCATCACAAAATACAGAGCTTTTGCAAAAGAATGAGTCAAAAACTTAGTTTTAGTTTTCCACAGAAAGCATTTTGGATCTACCGATTTGTAAACTTGGTGACACCGAAGAAGCTTTTGGAACCAAAACTAGTGAACTCGGTCAGACCGAGCCACAGTTCGGTGGCACCGAGACTGCTAGGGTTTCACAAAGTCCTGAACTCGGTCACACCGATTTGCAATTTTCGGTCAGACCGAGAATCACATGTGCAATGGCCTTGGCCGAATCGGTGGAACCGAGTTCTACAACTCGGTGGGTCCGAGATGGTTTCGGTGGAAACCTAACCCTAAATTTTCAGTTCATCTCTAATCTACGGAGTGTTTTGACTAGATGAGATAGTTTCAATCGTGGCAAGATTCATGGCGAACACAATGTGCTAGGAATCATATGGGGATAGCACAGTGATTGAGTCCATACCCTAGTTCGGCGATGAACTCGCTACAGCGGAAACGGCGGGGATGATTTCCATTGACGGTGGCGGAGACCAGCGGTAGGAGGCAGCTGGCGACAAGGAGGACGATCCGGAGACCCTGGAGGCAGAGCGGGCTAAGCGTGGGCAAAAGAGTTCGGAGAAAAATTCCAAAGTTTTGCCCGTGGGTATATATAGCCCGACCCTGTCGGTGTGACCGAGTAGAACAACTTGGTGGCACCGAGATGCATAACTGCTAACAGTTACAGCAACTCGGTGTGACTGAAAAGTTCAAATCGGTTGCACCAAGATTGAAAACCTAGATCGACTTAGTGATCTCGGTATGACCGAAATGGAAGAATCGGTCAGACCAAAATTCACAAAGAAGTTTTGGAAGTTTAAGTCTATGACGAATCGGGGACTCCGAGTGCTCCTCACACAGAGTGGTTCGAATCTGACTTGATCAAATTTTGTGATGTAGCATGAATAGAGTTTGAGACAAGAAAAGCATATATAGCTAGAGAAGGTTCTTAGGCATTCTTGTCCATCCACTTGGCAAAAGAAAAATTATCCAATCAATCAAAACAACAAGTGGATGTCCTCGAATGAGTAAAATATGCAACCAACATGCTCACACAATAAAATGGCAAATGAAATATGTGGCAGAGCATGCACAACCAATTCTAGTATCTATCAAGCAATTGGCGATGACTAGGTCATCTATATATGAGTATATTGACTTAGGAGTCAAATGAGAACATTTGATCATAGGTCATACTCATCGTTTAAGCTCAAGTGGGGTTACCACTTTTACATAATGCATTGATGTTTTCACACCATTAGAGTTGCTTTGACTCAATTCTTAGAGTAAATCTCCCCCTAGATGTGAGATCCCCCCTTAGAGGGATGAACTAACCTTGGGTTTTGTCGATGATGACTTCATGTAGGTGTTGAAGATGTGGATGCTCAATGTTGATGTATATCATTTGGAGCAATACTTTGGAGTGAGTTGCACTTTCAATACCTACACGGGTTAGTCCCACAAGGAACAAACAAGGATATCCATAGACATAGAGTGATGCACACACAAGATGATGTCTATGAGAGCATTAGGTTACCTTGTCCATTGTCTTGCCAACAAGAGGGTTTGTGACTCCTTGAACTAGTGCAAGATGTGGAAGTTGATTGCACTTGTTATTTCCAAAATGATATGAGTGAAATATGTTGGCGGAGCCACCCTCAAGAACTCTCTAGTTCTTCTTCTTTGGGATCCACATCATCTTGATGGGAATCCTTGGAGTTGTAGTTGTACTTGATGAAGTAGAACTTGATGTAGTCTTGGGAACCCACTTGACCAAGGCCTTATGAGCTTCTTCAAATGCATCAATCTCCTCTTGAAGCTTATCCTTGCCTTTTTGCTTGTGGTCTTGTGGTGGAAGATCGTCTTGAGCTTATGTCCCTTTGAAGGAAGTATGATCATACTTCTCTTGTTGAGGAACAAACTTCATCTTGGGGTATTGATCTTCTTCCCACTCAACTCCATTGGCATTGAACTTTCGTTCAAAACCAACACCTTGGTTCTTCCGGTGCCTTCCTTGCTTGCATACAATTTCCTCAAATTTCTTACTCTCGGCAAGGCTCTTGTAAACACCTTTCTCTATAATTCCCTTCAATAAGCTATTTTCTTCCTCAAGTGTAACCTGGCTAATAGAATTATTAGTGGGATCAAGAGAACTACTAGAAGCAACAACATTGGATTTAGCATGATTATTGTTACTACTAGAGGAAGAATCCTTCTTGTTCTTTTACTAGACCTGACTTGAGGCATGTAAGTAGATAATAGTAAACGCTTGGCAATGTAAGAAGAACTTTTCTTACGAAGATCATCATTGATTGCCTTTAAGAACTCATGCTCTTGCTCAAGGTTGAGCTTTTTAAAGCGTAACTTCTCATGAGTCCTTAAAAGTTCTCAATGGTCTTCTAAGATAGTTTCATGAGCTAACTTAAGAGTGTTTAGTTCTTTAGTTAGAAGCTCAATCTTCTCCTTATCATTGGCATTCGTTTTATCTTGATTAGCATGATTAATTGATGTTTCATCATAGTATTCATCACTAGAGTTGTCAACAAGTAAATCATCATCACCTAACAAGTCATCTTCATCACTATTGAAATCAACATACTCGGGGTGTGTTACCTTTGGGCCTTTAGCCATGAAGCATCTTCCAAGTCCTTCATTTGGGGAATCGAATATGTCGTAAGAGTTGGTTGACACAAGTGCTAGACCGGCAACACCTTCATCTTGAGTATATTCAGAGACGGAGTGATAGCTTCTCTCGGAGTGATTGTCGGAGTTGGAGCCGGATACCCATTCACCAACATGAGCTTGATGTCTTCGTTTTGTGTAGCTCCTTGATGACTTGTCCTTCCTTTCCGAATCCTTGCTTCTCTGGGATGTTCTTTGTTCATAACGATCATCTCTACTCCTCCTCTCTCTTGGTGGTGATTCTTCTCTTCTACTTCTCCTTTTAGGTGATTCTTCTCTTCTTTTGTAGGGTGTCGTACACTCATTGGAATAGTGTCCGGGTCTTCCACAATTGTAGCAATTTCGCTCTCGACTAGAAGATCTTTTGTCCTTGTAGGACCTTGACTTGGAGCTTTTCTCTTTGCTTCTACTCTTGAAGAACTTGTTGAAGTTCTTCACCATTAAACTCAATTCTTCATTGAAGGTTTGTTTCTCACTTGATGATGTGGGGGCTTCACATGAGGCTTTGTAAGCACCACTTGACTTGTTGTGAAGTTCCTCCTTATCCTTGAGTGACATCTCATGAGCAACAATTCTTCCAATGACTTCCGCTGGCTTGAGATCTTTGTAATTGGGCATCATTTGGATCAATGTGCACACGGTATCATATTTTCCGTCCAAAGCTCTTAGGATCTTCTTAATGGTGAATTTGTCGGTCATCTCTTCACTTCCTAAGCTGGCAATCACATTTGTGTTAAGAGCAAGCCTAGAGTACATTTCGGCGACACCTTCACCATCCTTCATTTTGAACTTGTCAAGTTGACTTTGAAGCACGTCCAACTTGGATTCCTTGACGGAGTCGGTACCTTCATGCATATCAATCACAGTATCCCAAATTTCCTTTGCATTCTCAAGACGGTTTTATTGAATTCTTCACGGTTCGGTTCTTCGAGGCACAATCCATTGAAGAGGATATCACAAGCTTGAGCATTGTATTGCAGCATCTTCAACTCTTCCGCGCTAGCTTCACGGTTCGGTTCTCTCCCATCAAAGAATTCACCTTGCAAGCCAATACACACAATAGCCCAAACGGCGGGATTATGTCCAAGAATATGCATTTTCATCTTATGTTTCCAACTAGCAAAATTAGTACCATCAAAGTAAGGACCTCTACGGTGATATTTACCTCGCTAGACGCCATACTCTCCTAGGTTGTGAAACCAAGGCTATGACCACCAAAAGCTATGGAAATCAAAGCAAATGGAGACCAAAGCTCTGATACCACTTGTAGGATCGAAAGTATGTCTAGAGGGGGGGTGATTTGACTACTTGACCAAATAAAAACTTATCCTTTTCTCAATTTTAGTCTTTCGCAGATTTTAGCTATCTTAGCACAAGTCAAGCAATCTTAACATAATTCAAGCAAGCATGCAAAGGGTATATGAGCAGCAGAAAGTAAAGCATGCAACTTGCAAGAATGTAAAGGGAAGGGTTTGGAGAATTCAAACGCAATTGGAGACACGGATGTTTTTGCTGTGGTTCCGATAGGTGGTGCTATCCTACATCAACATTGATGGAGACTTCAACCCACGAAGGGTAACAGTTGCACAAGTCCACGGACGGCTCCACCCACGAAGGGTCCACGAAGAAGCATCCTTGTCTATCCACCATGGCCGTCGCCCACAAAGGACTTGCCTCACTAGCGGTAGATCTTCACGAAGTAGGCGATCTCCTTGCCCTTACAAACTCCTTGTTTCAACTCCACAATCTTGTCGGAGGCTCCCAAGTGACACCTAGCCAATCTAGGAGACACCACTCTCCAAGAAATAACAAATGGTGTGTTGATGATGAACTCCTTGCTCTTGTGCTTCAAATGATAGTCTCCCCAACACTCAACTCTCTCTCATAGGATTTGGATTTGGTGGCAAGAAGATTTGAGTGGAAAGCAACTTGGGGAAGGCTAGAGATCAAGATTCATATGGTAGGAATGGAATATCTTGGCCTCAACACAAGTGTAGGTGGTTCTCTCTCAGAAAAAACAAGTTGGAAGTGTAGGTTCGTTCTGATGGCTCTCTCCATGAATGAAGAGGAGGTGGAGGGGTATATATAGCCTCCACACAAAATCTAACCGTTACACACAACTTGCCAAACTCGGAGGGACCGAATTGGGAAACTCGGTCAGACCGATTCAGCAAATCTAGTGACCGTTAGGATTTTCGGTGGGACCGACATGCAACTCGGTAGGACCGATATGGTTAGGGTTAGGGCATAACGTAATCTCGGTGAGACCGATTACACAAACTCGGTGGAACCGATGTTGGTAATAAGCTAACCAGAGAGTTGGTCAGGAAAACTCGGTGGGACCGGTTCGCTCATTTCGGTGGGAACGAAATGTTACGGAAAGGAAACAGAGAGTTTACATTGCAATCTTGGTGGGACTGATCGCTCATCTATACGAAGGGAAACAGAGAGATTACAATCCCATCTCGGTGAGACTGAGATCCCTATCAGTGAGACCGATTTGCCTAGGGTTTGTGGCAGTGGCTATGACATCTGAACTCGGTGGCGCCGGAAACGAAGAATCGGTGGGGCCGAGTTTGACTTTTGGTTTAGGTCATATGTGGATGTGGGAAAGTAGTTGAGGGTTTTGGAGCATATCACTAAGCACTATGAAGCAAGAACCTCATTAAGCAACACCTCATCCCTCCTTGATAGTATTGGCTTTTCCTATAGACTCAATGTGATCTTGGATCACTAAAATATAAAATGTAGAGTCTTGAGCTTTGATCTTGAGCCAATCCTTTTATCCTTAGTATTTTGAGGGGTCCACTTTTCTCATCCATGCCATGCCATTCATTGAGCTTTCCTGAAATATTTAACTTGAAGTAGCATTAGCTCAATGAGCTATATGTTGTTAGGAATTACCAAAACCACCTAGGGATAGTTGCACTTTCACACGAGAAGGACCTGAGCTGGGCTTCGTGTGACGAGCTATCAGAGCTCCAGACACTCGTCCAAGACATGGAAGACAAGAGCGTTAAGCTTGTCAATGTAGTCCAGGTGATGTTGGTTCGCCGGATTCTACCATGTCAACACCGAGCTTGCAATCTATGGGAGTTCGACCCGGCCAAGCACCCGACCCTGCTAGAGCTCTTCGTCTGTACACACAAGGACATCTGGAATGTGCTTTTCAAGTCCGGCAAACCATGGCCGGACTCCACCGAGGACCGCGGATACCAACTGTCCCGCCCCGCAAGTTCGGTGAGCAACTGAATGTTTTGATAATTCATGCATTCTGTCCGTACATCCTGAGAGAGACACTTATCGTATTTCCCACCACTTTCCTAGGGCTGGGCGAAGAAGGCAGGGCGGATCTACTATCCTGCCCCTCTACCAGAAGAGCCGGCCGGCCCACTTCCGACGAAGATGCTGGTCCTGGCGCCATATAAAGCGCCGAAGAAAAAGACCGAGAGGGAGGCCAAGAAGCCCAGGGGCGGCCTCCGTCACCATGGTACCATGGACACAAAATCTGAAGACTCCAATGCCCTTTCTTCCTCCGAAGAGGACGGGGAGGAGGAGGGCGACGAATCCCCCATAGGGGGAAAGAAGAAAAGAGCGGCCTCCAGCTCCTTGGAGGCCGATTCGCCTAAGAGAGGAAAGACTCTTCTTCAAGAGGAGTCCACCGGCGCCACCGACAGCAGCCCGGAGTGGGATCCCAGGGTCGAGCCCCTGGTGAACTCGTAAGCACAAAATCCGAATGCACTCACTCGTCCAGACTTGTCCTGGTGTCACATTCTAATCTGAGCCGTGTTTTTTCTTTTTTCAGTCCGGCAAAGCCCCACACGGAGTAACCCTCATCAGAGGATCTGCTGGGTTCGGACGCTATGGGGAGCGGGACACCCCTGAAGGCCTTGTCCTCCAAACATAGGGACGAAACCGAGGTTTCATCCCAGAAGGACCCAGGCCACGGAGGAGGGGAGAATGTCGCGAAGACAGCGCTAGGAGGCCATACTTCTGGGGCCGGTTACACGAGAGAGAAAAATCCCATGGGTGTCAACGGCGGAGGTCATCCTGAATCCAGACCCAAGCCGGACACGACTCTAGAGACCCATAAGGTCCCCGAGTCCCATCCACCGCCCGCCTCTGTTCAACCAGATCTGGCGGATACCTTATTGGCGGCACTGAAGGGTGCCTCCATCGTTGAGGAACACCGTGCCCTTATGGGTGCGGTGTTTGAGAAGATTCAGTCTACTGAGAGTGGACTGAACGAATCCTGTGTCAGCCTCATAAGAGGCTTAACGGTATGTTTTATGAGTTCTTGGGAGAGTGTCATGGTATAGATAGTAGCCCATGATACACTGTTCGGTGAAAGAAAGAACCGGACAGGGGATCAAATTCATGTTCGCAAGGGACTCACTTGATGATATTTATCACTCTGTTTGACCAGCAGGCATCTATAACGACTGCGGCCTCTCAAGCTCCGGAAGTATCCGAACTGAGGCGTAGTCTGGAGCGGTCCGAAGGAGAACTTGGCCAAGTGAAGAGACAACTGGAGGATAATCAAGGTACGTGGAAACCTTGTTTATGTAGCACAAAAGGATGAGTGTGCATGATAACAATCTTTTGATAATGTGCTCTAGGGGTATCGGCCGAAATTGAGGCTTTGAAGAAGGCTGTGGCCGAAGTCGAGAAGAAAGCAGCCATGGAGTAGATGCTCCGGGAGAAGCACGAGGCCAGAGTTATTGAGGCTGAGCGAGAGCTTAAAGAGGCCGTGCAGAAACGTGAGACCATGGAGCAGAGTTTAGCAGGGAAAGAATCCGAACTCTCCCAGGCTCGCCAAGCCGCAAGTGATGCCCGGGGGGAAGCCAAGGTTCCCTGAAAGAAATCCAGGAGGCGAGGAAGATTGCGGCTGGTAAGGCTTTTTCTGTAAAAAGTAAGTATAGGGGACGAGAAAATCGAATTTGACAATCTTGAGCTTTAATGTATATAGGGGTATTTGCGGAGCTGCCGCGCAGCATATCAGATGCCGCCCAATTCCACCGAGCCGAAGGGGGGAATACTGCGGATAAGCTCTTCTGGATGCAGTATCTAGCACCAAATTATCCGGTGCCTTTCTCCGATCAGCTGAAGCAGTTGGTTGAGCTGCACAAGGCGGCCGAATTAGCCATGAAGGATTTAATTATTCGGTTGTGGCCTGCTGAGCCGATTCCAAGCAGCTACTTCGGGCTCGGGAAGCGGCTTGTAGGTACCTGCCCTCGACTCGAAGTCATAAAGCGATTGGTCTGCATAGAGGGTGCGCGAATGGCCTTCTGTCACGCCCAATATGTGACCCTATCCAAAAGTAACTCGAAGGTCCCACCAAGGATAGACCCGCATATTGAAACGCTTTTGCAAGGTGGATATCATTACATCAACATTACATAATATATGGGGATACATACATAAGGCATACAATGCCACATGAATACAACATCACAATACATAAGAGCAACATCCGGCTACGGATGAACCACAAACAGAAACTCAAACGACATCCACCCTGCTAGCCCAGGCTGCCGACCTGGAACCTATCCCCTGATCGAAGAAGCAGCAGAAGAAGAACTCCAACACAAGCAAACATCGCTCTCGCGTCATGATCATCGCGAAACCTGTACCTGCAACTGTTGTTGTAGTAATCTGTGAGCCACGAGGACTCAGCAATCCCATTACCATGGGTATCAAGACTAGCAAAGATTAAAGGGAAAGGAAGGGGTAAAGTGGTGAGGCTGCAGTAGCGACTAAGCATATATGGTGGCTAACAAACGCAAATAAGAGCGAGAAGAGAGCAAGTGGAACGGTCGTGAAGCTAGCAATGATCAAGAAGTGATCCTGAACTCCTACTTACGTCAAACATAACCCAGAAATCGTGTTCACTTCCCGGACTCCGCCGAAAAGAGACCATCACGGCTACACACGCGGTTGATGCGTTTTAATTCGGATCAGGTGTCAAGTTATCTACAACCGGACATTAACAAATTCCCATCTGCCTATAACCGCAGGCACGGCTTTCGAAAGATTATACCCTGCAGGGGTGTCCCAACTTAGCCCATGATAAGCTCTCGCGATCAACGAAGGATATACCTTCTCCCAGGAAGACCCGATCAGACTCAGAATCCCGGTTTACAAGACATTTCGACAATGGTAAAACAAGACCAGCAAAGCCGCCCGATGTGCCGACAAATCCCGATAGGAGCTGCACATATCTCGTTCTCAGGGCAACACTGGATGAGACTAGCTACGAGTAAAACCAACCCTCAAGTTGCCCCGAGGTGGCCCCGCAGGCAGCTCAGTTTGGACCAACATTTAGACAAGCACTGCCCCGGGGGGGCTAAAATAAAGATGACCCTTGGGTTGGCCGACCCAAGGGAAGGGTATAGGTGGTGGTGAGGCAAATGGTAAAACCAAGGTTGGGCCTTGCTGGAGGAGTTTTATTCAAAGCGAACTGTCAAGGGGGTCCCATAAATCACCCAACCGCGTAAGGAACACAAAATCCGGGAACATAACACCGGTATGACGGAAACTAGGGCGGCAAGAGTGGAACAAAACACCAGGCAAAAGGCCGAGTCTTCCACCCTTTACCAAGTATATAGATGCATTAATAATATAAGAGATATTGTGATATCCCAACCAAAATCCTGTCCACCATGGAGCAATCCTCAACTCCACCTGCAACTAGCAACGCTATAAGAGGGGCTGAGCAAAGCGGTAACATAGCCAAGCAACGGTTTGCATAGGAAAGGTGTCAAATGTTAGATGTTCATGGCAATATGGGAGGCTTGATGAGCAAAAGATAGGTAACGCAGCATAGCGATAGAACAAAGCAACTAGCATAGCAATGATAGTAGTGAGATCCAGGGTAGTGGCCATCTTGCCTGAAATCCCGCTAGGAAGAAGAACGAGTCCATGAAGAAGACGAACGGATGAAGCCGAACCAAGCATAGACGAACGAATCCTCACGATCGCAACGAAACAGGAACTATCGAGAAGAAGCACACAACACGATAAACAAACCACACATATACAAGGCCTGATGCACAACAAGCATGATGCATGACAAGGCTAAAGCTACTCATGGCAAGAGATGATGCAAACAAGATCAACACATCAAGGCAAGTTTAAATGAGGCCGGGAACAACATATAACAATTCTGGTAAGTCCTCATATGCAAATTTCGAAGTTGGTCCAGATCTGAATAAACCTTATGTTCAAGTTGTTAAACAACAAGTTAAAATGCACAAAGATGATCTACACGAGATTCTAGTCAAGTTACATACAAAGTTCATTTAGTTCGGAGCTACGATCTAGAAGATATGAGCAAAACAAGTTAACCATGGCATTGATGCGAAATGCATACAAACATCAAGCAAACATCTCAAAACAAGGATGCAACATGATAATATGAAACTACATCCAATTCTAAGCAAGTTTCATATAGAGCACACTCAAAACGGAGCAACGGTTCAACACACACACATGAACCAAGTTATAGCAACAATCTGTCCAAAACAGCAACTAGGCATCTTGCAAGCATCAAAACAATATGCTACATCACCCCAACATGATAACAAAAGGCATGGACATGATGTACAGGTAAAGCATAACAAAACATGAACACTGAGCTATCTCTAGAAATCACTAGAACATGCTCAAACACACATGGCAAGATTGCAAAAAATAACAGTTCAGACTTTGCAGAAAATAACATCAGGTTGTAATGTTTAGAGCTATCAAACAACATGTTACAGGAACTTATAATAGCAAAACAAGACATGGAATGATTCTACTCAAAGCATAGATCAAAAGTCCCTTAGTGACCATAAGCCAAAAAGGATCAGAAAATATGATGGCACCCATGTAAACATAGCAAGTTATATTACAGATTAAAACATGGCAGGTACAACGATAAGTAGGCATGTATATGAGCTTGTGAAACTCACTACAGAGCAAAACATGGCATGGCAAGGCAACCAACAATAATAAGGCATGTTTATGAAGCTAAGCATGGCAAGAGCAAGTCCATAGGGTACATAGATCACTACCAACAAGCATGGCAACAACTGAACTTAATGTTAACAGGCTGACAGCAACATTATATAGAAACTTTGGGGCAAGATTACAACAAGCTACAGCAGGCTATAATTGCAACCAGGGGCATGGATGGATAGAGCATAACATGTAGAACAAAACACCCTTAGTGAACATCTCCAGATTATGCATAGAATGATTTGTAGCAGCAGGTTTACATAGCATCACCAAATAACAGATTCAGCCTAGCAAAACAGTAACATCAAGTACACTACTTAACAAGCTCGATACACTCACCACAAGTAATTGAATGACAAGATAAGCATAGCATCAACAAGAAGACATGTTTATGAAACAAACCAAGGCAAGAACAAGTTCATAGTATGCAAGGATCAATTACAACAACCTTGGCAAAATTGAATAACATGTAAACAATCTGCCAGGAAACATTTTGGAGCAAAAGTAGAGCACGAAAATGACATGCTAGACTACTCCATAATTGCAAACAAGGGCATGAATGGATAGATAAAAACCATATGTTCAAAACATCCTTACTGAAGTATCTCAAAATATGCATGGATCTCTCTGTAGCATCACGTTTACATGGCATCAAAATAATAGCAGAACAGGGACTAAAATCAGCAACATCACGAAGCCTAGTTTGCATGCTTGTGCTAGTCACCACATTGATCACAAAAATACATGGCATACACCATTGTAAAGAATACACGGCATAGATCAAAACACATGTAGACATCAACCTCATAGGATGCACACATCAATCATGGCAAAAATGACAAAAGAGCTTGTTCTGTTAACAGACAGCAGACAACATCATGAAGCACTTTTGCAACGAAGATTCGGGCATCAAGACGAGCTACAATGAATATGATGCAATGGAATGAAATGATGTACTCGTTGAGACGAACAATTAGACATATTACACGCATGAAACGGAGCAGTATGCATGGAGATATGATGCGATGAACATGGCATGATAACACTGAAATATTCGGGACTTAGCAGTTTTTTACCCTCCGAAAACGGGACGAGGAGGACCCGGGACGAGGAGATCCGGGCAGGCGAGGGCGTTTGGATGGCTGTGGTGGTGGATCTCATCCACCCGGCCGGGCCAGATCTCGCCGGATCCGGCCGGAGACGACTCCGGCGAGGCACGGGGAGGCGCGGGCGAGCTCCGGCGATGAGGCCGGCGAGGTGGTGGCGAAGGGCGGCGGGGCTTGAGGGCGGCGCGGCGAGGCGCGGCGCCGCGGCGCGGGGCGGCGCCCGGCCGGAGATGGAGGCGGCGGGCGGCGCTCGGGCGCGCGGCGGCGCGAGGCGCTCGGGCGGCCGGGCCCGGCGCGGCCCGGTTCGGCCCAGGGCGGGCCGGATCTGGGCCCCGGGTGGCGCGGTGAAGGAGGGCGCTGGCGGCGGTGACGACGTGGCCCGATCTGATTCGCCGGGGTGAGGTGGCTGGCGGTGGTGTACACGTCCGGCGGCGGGACGGACATGTCCGACTGTGGGAGGAGGAAGACGGCTAGGGTTTCATCCGCGAAAAATGGAAGGGGAGGGCATATTTATAGTTTCTGGGAGTTAGGAGAGTCCAAATGAGGAGCGGTTTTCGGTCACACGATCGTGATCGAACGGCGGAGAGCATGGAGGGGACTTGGATGGGTTTTAGGCCAGTTTGGAAGGGGTGTTGGGCTGCAAACAAAAGAGGCTTTTACGGTTACTCGGTTAACCGTTGGAGTACCAAATGACCTCCAAATGGCATGAAACTTGATAGGCGGTCTACTGGTGCTATACCAAGGCCGCTTGGCAAGACTCGGTCCATTCCGAGAACGTTTAACACCCTCTTACAACGAGAGGCAAAAAGGGGAACTCCGGAGGGCATAGGAGTGCCGGATTGCGAAACAGACAACGAGGAAAACGCTCGGATGCATGAGACGAACACGTATGCAAAATGAAATGCACATGATGACATGACAAAATGCAACACGCAAGCAAATATGGCAACGATGGCGAATAACTTGCACATACCTGGCGCATCGAATCCGGGGCGTTACAACACTCCTCCACTAACAAGAGATCTCGTCCCGAGATCTTAGGACCGAGACGGAAGGGAAAAGGGATGAGATGAAACAAGAACTCAAGAGAAGATGCAAAGAATCGAGAGCATTCGAGAAGAAGAGAGGAACGACGAGAATGACGAGAATCGAAAGCTCATGGAACCACTCCGGTTAGAACGAGATAAGAAACGAATAAGACTGAAAGGATTTAGGCATAATTCCGGCTGAAACATGGAGGAATAGAACACGAGCTTGAGAGGATGGAATGATACTTGATGAGGAACAACACAAAACCTCCGGAAGAATTGAAAGAATTGAATGAAAAGAATTTAGAAGGAAGGATTGAATGGAGTTGTTGAGAAAATCAACAATGAAAGAATAAGCTTGACGTGGACTTATGGATAACATCTCAAAATTATGAGGTGATAACCAGCCGCAAACGGAAATGATTGAATAGCTGAGAAGAACGAAGGAATGCAAACTCCACTTCAAAGAATACGGAGAATTAATTGCACTTGGAGACGCGGGAAGAAAAGATGCTTGAACTCCACCGACAAGAATCTTGATGAACTCTTGAAGAATGAATTAAATCATGAAGAACCACCATGAAGAACTCCGGTGACAAAAGGATGATGAGATAGAATGAAAGATGAAAGATGAGCCTTGCAATGATTTAGATGGAGGTTCCGACGAAATGACCGAGGAAATTTGAACTCCGGAAAAGAAAAGATGAAAAGACTTGGAACTAGAATTTATTCATCAAGAACAAACTCCGAAGGAAGGGATTACTCACTTGGATGAAATAAGAATAAGATTTATTGTATGCTTATCCTTCATCAAATTAAATTGATGACAAGCAATGGATTTGGCATGCAACTTATTCTTGTCGAAAAGGATTAAGGGGGGGTTATAGCACAAAACTTGAGAAAGTCTTCATGAACCACCGGTAGGATTGGAAAGAACGAATGAGCATATGATAATCAGGAAAAATAATCTTGAACGAACCACCATAAGAATTTGGAAATGACTGATAAAAGATAATGAATCATCGGGAAGAATTAGACGATAAAATATGCCTGAGGGGATTTATAGAGACGAGAACTTAGAGATTGCGAATTTATTGAGGATTACTTGAACGAAGCACCGGGATAAATAGAGAATGGTAACTGGAATGATGGCCTTCGGTGAAAAGAAACGGTAAAACAACTCCTGACAAACTCCGGATGGGTAAGAAAAGGAATCTCTGACAAATAGAATAATTCGATAGGATAACAAGAAGCTAGAACCGCGAATCTTCAAGAGAACGGACAAGATTTAAAGGAAAACTCTTCTGCGATCGACGAAAAACACCACCGAAATTACTAAGATACTCCGGGAAAACGAAAAGCGAAGAGGTTGAGCCAACAAAGGAAAATGATTTGAAATCGATCTGGGAAAAGCATCTGACTGATGAAATTCATTCTTACGTCACACTTGAAAAGAATTGAGAATCACTCCGGGGGAATTAGAAGAGTCAGGTAAGATCCTAGGAAAAGACCTGTGGGTTAGGGCCCACTGAAGAGATAACACCGTTGAAAAGGATTCTTGAAAAGATAGATGATGCACCGGAACAATTGAAATATTTCAATGAGGTGAAAACCTCGAATTAACTCGGACACAAACAAATCTCCTGAGATGTCTTGAACACTCCGGAAGGATAAACTGGCGAGAGGCAAACGAGCAAGGATAACACTTGATCCGAGGGAAAGAATATGATCAACACCGAATACTTGAATTGGGTCCACCGGAAAAAGAAAAGGGATGAAGAATGACGAACAAGACGAGAATTCACCGATTGAATTAATTTACGAAAGACTGAAGAGGCTCCACACGACTGAGATAGATGGTCGAGAGAGAGTCAAACTCCGGGAAGAAAAAGGGGTGGGATGGCGGGAAAACAAAGGCAACTTGGAAGGGGAACCGATGAATAACTTGAAGAGAACACACCGTTTGAAAGAAAGCAAAGGCTTCACACGAGTAGGATGGATACTCGATTACGGACTCCGGTTCCGAGAAGAAGAGGGGTGGGCGGGTGGGAAAAGAGAAAAACTGAGGATTGAACTCAAAGATGAAGAGGCTCGAGTCGACTTGACGTGAAATGCACCGGATGACAAAGAGCTGAGAACCAACGATCAGAAAAACCAACTAACAGATTCAGCCTAGCAAAACAGTAACAGCAAGTACACTACTTAACAAGCTCGATACACTCACCACAAGTCATTGCATGACAAGATAAGCATAGCATCAGCAAGAAGACATGTTTATGAAACAAACCAAGGCAAGAACAAGTTCATAGCATGCAAGGATCAACTACAACAACCTTGGCAAAATTGAATAACATGTAAACAATCTGCCAGGAAACATTTTGGAGCAAAAGTAGAGCACGAAAATGACATGCTAGACTACTCCATAATTGCAAACAAGGGCATGAATGGATAGATAAAAACCATATGTTCAAAACATCCTTACTGAAGTATCTCAAAATATGCATGGATCTCTCTGTAGCATCACGTTTACATGGCATCAAAATAACAGCAGAACAGGGACTAAAATCAGCAACATCACGAAGCCTAGTTTGCATGCTTGTGCTAGTCACCATATTGATCACAAAAATACATGGCATACACCACTGTAAAGAATACATGGCATAGATCAAAACACATGTAGACATCAACCTCATAGGATGCACACATCAATCATGGCAAAAATGACAAAAGAGCTTGTTCTGTTAACAGACATCAGACAACATCATGAAGCACTTTTGCAACGAAGATCCGGGCATCAAGATGAGCTATAATGAATATGATGCAATGGAATGAAATGATGTACTCGTTGAGACGAACAATTTAACATATTACATGCACGAAACGGAGCAGTATGCATGGAGATATGATGCGATGAACATGGCATGATAATACTGAAATATTCGGGACTTGGCAGATTTTTACCCTCCGAAAACGGGACGAGGAGGACCCGGGACGAGGAGATCCGGGCGGGCGAGGGTGTTTGGATGGCTATGGTGGTGGATCTCATCCACCCGGCGGTTCCGGGCCAGATCTCGCCGGATCAGGCCGGAGACGACTCCGGCGAGGCACGGGGAGGCGCGAGCGAGCTCCGACGATGAGGCCGGCGAGGTGGTGGCGAAGGGCGGCGGGGCTTGAGGGCGGCGCGGGGCGGCGCCCGGCCGGAGGCGGAGGCGGCGGGCGGCGCTCGGGCACGCGGCGGCGCGAGGCGCTCGGGCGGCGCGGGCCCGGCGCGGCCCGATTCGGCTCGGGGCGGGCCGGATCTAGGCCCCGGGTGGCGCGTTGAAGGAGGGCGCTGGCGGCGGTGACTATGTGGCGCGATCTGATTCGCCGGGGTGAGGTGGCTGGTGGTGGTGGACACGTCCGGCGGCGGGACGGACATGTCCGGCTGCGGGAGGAGGAAGACGGCTAAGGTTTCATCCGCGAAAAATGGAAGGGGAGGGCATATTTATAGTTTCTGGGAGTTAGGAGAGTCCAAATGAGGAGCGGTTTTCGGCCACGCGATCGTGATCGAACGGTGGAGAGCATGGAGGGGATTTGGATGGGTTTTGGGCCAGTTTGGAAGGGGTGTTGGGCTGCAAACAAAAGAGGCTTTTACGGTTACTCAGTTAACCGTTGGAGTACCAAACGACCTCCAAATGGCACAAAACTTGACAGGCGGTCTACCGGTGCTATACCAAGGCCGCTTGGCAAGACTCGGTCCATTACGAAAATGTTTAACACCCGCTTAGAACAAGAGGCAAAAAGGGGAACTCCGGAGGGCATAGGAGTGCCGGGTTGCGAAATGGACAACGGGGAAAACGCTCGGATGCATGAGACGAACACGTATGCAAAATGAAATGCACATGATGACATGACAAAATGCAACACGCAAGCAAATGACATGGCAACGATGGCGAATAACTGGCAGACACCTGGCGCATCGAATCCGGGGCGTTACACCTTCGCTCGTGCCAAGGTGCATTGGGGGAAGATGGATGCGGAGAAGCTGATGACCGAGGGACCTCCGAAGGGGAAGGAGCACCGCAAGCCCGAGCTGTATTATGAAGGTGTATTGAAAGGAGCCCGCCTTGCGGCGGGGCAATGCACCAAGGACATTATATTTCCATGAATACGGTAATGTTCGTCCGTTGTAATATTTGACCAAGAGCATTCTTATCATCTATTGCTTTGTCATATGAATGTTTTTCATCCTATGCAGCCATTGTATATAATAATTCTGAGAGTCGGCCAGTCGTCGGCTTCCGCCCCCACGTAGTGAGTATGGGGGTTTTCGGGATAAACCTGAGCACTCTTTATCCCAGTTGTGGGTCCCTAAAGGAGGTGTTCAGCACAGCGAACCAGGCAATCGGACTATAGGCTTTATCGCTCTCACTTAGCCATAGGAGTTGTTTCGAGGAAGGTAGGTGCAGCCCCTAGTGTTCGAAAGACCGCACTAGGGGCTCTATAAGCGCCTGATCAGAAAAGTACGATCCATCGCATGCTGCATTGGTTATAGCATTGTGCGGAAAGAAACCTTAAAGATTTAAGAACCTCTCGAACAGCTGACCTGCTCTCGCAGCATCATGACAGTCAGTTTTTGGCTTTCTCTACTAAGGTGCTCGTCCGGAAGAACCGGGACACAATCATAGTAGTTCTCCCAGTGCTACCTTAGCCAATATAGCGGAACATAAGGTACCAAAACGTAGGAGCCGGGCAAACCCAACTATTGACCCAAGACATGATTCGGAGTTGATGCATATAATGCTATAAGTTCGGGTGCCGGACTACCGTAAAGGTGTCCGGACTTTTTTGCCGTAGTATGGGCGTGACTAAGCCCCTGGCATGTTAAGGCGTATCGCGATAAGTAGCTGCCTTTAAAGAGAGTTTTGAATGAGAGCTGGCAGTAGGTGAGCATCACATAAATCCACATGTTGTATTTGAGTAATACGTCAATGCGTATGAGTACAGATGATGTGATAAAAACAAATATGACTGGAGAACCTGCTGATACCGGGCGTGCGGAATTTGTGTTCGGATCCATGGTGTGGTCGGATGATTATAGGGGAATATCTAGAGGTTCCCTGATGCGCTCGGACTGTTCCCATGCCCTCCATCCTAGCCTACATAGAGGTGAACCTGTAAAGAAAACATAAGAAATAGTTTGCGCCACCTGGCGGTTGAGACGCAGTATGTGGCTTGTATTATTCTTTTTCGGAGTGTTTTTAATTAATCTCTGGGCGGGCCGGGCTATCCTGCCGCGTAGTAGTTCGGACTCCTTTGGTGGTGTCCGAGAGCTTGGCCTTTGACTCGAGGTTTGATTGTAAGGTGTCGTCCGTTGTTCTTGCTATTAGAGCGGTAGTAGCCTCTTCGACCGTGAGGGGGAATTTGGACCTGCCATTAACTGTGATTACGCCGTGTGGACCGGGCATGTTTAATTTATGATAGGCATAATGTGGCACCGCGTTGAACCGAGCGAATGCATTTCGTCCGAGTAGTGCCTGATGGTCACTGCAAAAGGGGACGATGTCGAAGACTAAGTCTTCGGTACAGTGATTGTTCGGAGATCCGAAAACCACTTCGAGTGTGACTGAGCCCGTGCAATAGGCCTCTACACCTGGTATTATACCTTTAAAGGTGGTTTTGTGGGTTTGATCCTTTAGGGGTTGATGCCCATTTTGCACACAGTATCCTGGTAGAGCAGGTTCAGGCTGCTGCCTCCGTCCATAAGGACTTGTGTGAGGTGGAATCTGTCGAGGACCAATGCAGCCGAACCGCTATGATGGATACTGCTGGGGTGGTCCCTGCGATCGAAGGTGATCGGGTAAGAGGACCATGGGTTGAACTTTGGGTCGATTGTATAGACCTCCCGTAGTGCACATTTCCAGTTGGGAATGTGGCTTGCGCGTATCATATTCACCATTTTTGCCTGGGAAGGAAATTCCATCTTTCCTCCTATATTCGGTGATCGGGGTTCCTTGTCGTCGTCGTTAGTTTGAGACCCCTTCCCCTTGTTTTCGGTGTCTGACCTGCCGGTTTGTCTGAAGACCCAGCATTCTCTATTGGTGTGGTTGGCTGGTTTTCCAGGGGTGCCCTGAATTTGGCATGGACGGTCGAGTATGCTGTCAAAACTGGACGGGCCTGAATTGCTTTTGTTGAATGGTTTCTTCCGCTCACCAGACTTGGAGCCGCTGAATCCGGCGTTGACTGACGTGTCTTCGGCATTATCACCATTTTTGTGGCGCTTGTGTTTGTTGCGCCGTGATTTGTCGCTGCTATCCTTAGCTTTCGATGTGCCCGGATTGCTTGTTGTATTGTTGCTACGGGCCAACCAGCTATCGTCGCCCGCACAAAAGCGGGTCATGAGTGTTGTGAGTGCTTCCATGGACTTTGGTTTTCCCGACCGACATGTTGGGCAAGCCATTCGTCCAATGCCAGTTTCTCCCAACTCCCAATGGGGTTTGTCGGCAAGCTATTCAGCCAATGCCAAGTCGGTCCCTTTAGTTTTAGTGGGAGGTACTTGATGGCGTGTAGATCGTCTCCGCGGGCCATGTGAATGTGGAGGAAAAATCTTCTATCCATACTGCGGGGTCTGTGGTACCATCATATGATTCGATGTTCACAGGTTTAAACCCCTCGGGGAATTCATGATCCATTACTTCATCTGTGAAGCATAGGGGATGTGCGGTGCCTCTGTGCCGGGCTTCATTGTATTCGGCCCGGCCAGATTTGTTAGTGTATCCGGCATGACGATCCTTGTCACGTGTTGGGGCACGTCCCCATGATCCATAGATCGATCTTGACTGTCCTGCTTTGTCTTCCAATACATCTCGCAGGTCCTTCGTGTAGCCCCGTGCCTTGGTGTCATCCTTTGATTGGCGGCGGGGTGCGGTCTGGATTTCGGGCTGGTACGTCGTTTTGTCGCGGCCACGAAGTGGCCGGTCAACCGCATCATGCGCTAGTAGCGTGGGCTTTGAAGCATCTTCCTCGAGTTGAGGTAGCAGCCTGCACTTTGGGTAGCTTTTGCTAGGGCGCTCGAGTCTGTATTCCTCGGCAGCCAGGACATCAGTCCATCTGTCAGTTAGCAGATCTTGATCAGCTTGAAGCTGTTGCTGCTTTTACTTCAGGCTTTTTGCAGTGGCTATAAGCCGGCGTTTGAAGCGCTCCTACTCGACGGGATCCTCAGGCACGATGAATTCGTCGTCGCCAAGGCTTACCTCGTCTTTGGAGAGAGGCATGTAGTTATCGTCCTATGATTCTCCATTAGTTGCCTGTTCTTTAGGGCTAGCTTGCCCCTCCTCTTGCTTGGCCTGGTCGAAGCCTGGCTGGGCAGGATTGTATTCGTCTTCGGCACCATCCGGATTGTTATCCCTTGTGCCGGTATCACTATTTTTGCTATGGCGGGGCTTGGAGCGGCGCGGATGACGCCGTTGTCTAGATTGCTTCCCCAAGGGGTTATCTTCCATTGCCTCCTCGTCGTTGTTTTCTTTAGGGGTATCCACCCTACAAATATCATATGAGGAGGTGGCGGTCCAGCGTCCTATAGGCGGTGGTTCCTGTTCTTCTCCTGCATCATCGTCCATACCGTCGATGTCTTTGGAGTCGAAGTCAAGCACGTCGGTTAAGTCATCGACAGTGGCTATAAAGTGGGTTGTGGGTGGGGGACGAATTTCTTCGTCATTCGCTCCCCACTCGAGCCGGACATAGTTCGGCCAAGAGTCTCCTGACAAGGACAGAGACCTCAATGAGTTCAGCACATCACCCAAGGGTGAGTGGTGAAAAATGTCCGCGGCAGTGAACTCCATGACGGGTGCCCAATCTGATTCGATAGGCACAGACGCACACGGTTCGGATCCTGCAACCGAGGAAGAGTCCGGGGGTCCGATGACACCCCTTTCATAGGAGGTGGAATCAGTGTTCGGCTCCAACACCGATGAGTGCGCGGCCTCCGTGGCGGGGTCCATCCACCCGTCCTTGGAAGGCACGATCTGCTCCGGGTCGATTCCCGGCGCCAACGCGGGTGCGATTTCCTGAACGTTATCTGGCGGCAGATCAAAGTCATTCCCGTCGTGACTGTTCGGCGCACCTGTCATGGGCTCGAATCCATCGAAGATCAAGTCTGCGCGGATGTGAGCAATGTAGTTTAAGCTCCCAAACCTGACATATTGATCTGCTCCAGATGGCTAAGTGAGTTGGCTCGCAATACAAAGCCGCCGAATACGAAGATCTGTCCGGGAAGGAAAACCTCCCTCTGGACCGCATCGTTGAAGATGATCGAAGGGGCCATCAAGCCTTACATCGACGGCACAGTGGAACTCTCAATGAAAGCACCAATGTCGATATCAAAACTGGCGGATCTCGGGTAGGGGGTCCCGAACTGTGCGTCTAAGGCTAATGGTAACAGGAGGCAGAGGACACGATGTTTTACCCAGGTTCGGGCCCTCTCGATGGAGGTAATACCCTACTTCCTACTTGATTGATCTTGATGATATGAGTATTACAAGAGTTGATCTACCACGAGATCGTAGAGGCTAAACCCTAGAAGCTAGCCTATGATTATGATTGTTCTCGTCCTACGGACTAAACCCTCCGGTTTATATAGACACCAGAGGGGGCTAGGGTTACACAAAGTCGGTTACAGAGAAGGAAATCTACACATCCGAATATCCAAGTTTGCCTTCCACGCAAAGGAGAGTCCCATCCGGACACGGGATGAAGTCTCAATCTTGTATCTTCATAGTCCAACAGTCCGGCCAAAGTATATAGTCCGGCTGTCCGAGGACCCCTTAATCTAGGACTCCCTCACCTAGCACCAAAGAAGAAACACACTAGGAGTAGAGGTTAAGTCGTTAGAAATCATAATGGCCTCACATGCCGTGTCAACTACCTCACTCTCTAAGTGTTGTGGCTCACTCACTCCCTCAAGGATGCTCTCACTCATGTGGTTGGTGGAGTCACTCAAATGGCGCTCAACCTCACATAGGATGTGTGGCATGCTCTCATGTGTGGGGCTAGTGGTGGTCACACTCATCCTCTCATAGGAAATGCTCTCAATGTCACATATGGTGGAGTCACTCATGTCACACATGTGGTAGTGGCTCTCCTCACATGGCACTTGGGGAATCTCGACATGTGTGTGTGTGTTGGAGAGATGTAGGTGCAAATGTCTCCATGCTCATCTCCTATCGCTGTGGTCGAAGGGGATGGCCCTTGCTCGACCTTCTTGTCACCGTCTTGGTGTTGGAGGCCCATACGATGTGGCACCTCGTAGCTTGCCTCTATGACCGAAGGGAATCTCCCATGCTCGGCCATCTTCCTTGAGGGGCTTCCAAAGATGGAAGTGTCACCATCGCTCGTAGGTGGTCGCCTTGGACTTGATGAAGTCGTTGTAGGCGTACTCGTGGGAACTAGGCGAAGATGCCGTACGTCTAAAGGTGAAGATGCCTTGAGAACACTGGGCAAAGATGCCGAAGTGGTGGTAGTAGTCGTAGCTCCGTCTTGGTCGTGCTTGTCTCACGGTCTTTTCTTTTGCTCATGAAGCTTCGACTTGGCGTGAAGTAGGGCTTGTTGGGACTTGTGCATCTGTGCTTGTGGAGCATCTTCATGATGATGATGTCGTTGTCGTGCTTGAGCTCGATGGCGTTCGTCGTCGTCGTGCACATGATGCTTGGAGGTGACTTGCCCATCATGACGATGTGGATCACTAACGTGATGGTGGTCGCCATGTAGATGTGGACGTGGACGAATTGCGGTTGCATCATTTTCGCACTCCGAACACTTGTGGCTTGAACGTCGCCGCCTTGAAGATGACAAAGGGGAAGAAGACTTGATCAAAGCCTGAATCTCCTCCATCCTTGCATCTTGCTCCTCTTTATGGGTGGAAAGCTTCTTGTCGATGTAGTCCCTTTTCCTTGCTTCGGAGTGACGAATGTCGATGGAGATGTTCTTGATGCACTCTCGCAATCTTGATTGTGTGCCTTGCATATGTCGTTGTAGATCGAAGATGGACGCTTTGGTGATGGAGTTGTTCATGCCGTCGTGGTTGTCCAGGACCGGAGATGAAATGCCTTGCCTATCCATCACAAGACTCGAGCAAATATTTTTGGGATAAAGAGAAGAACTAGACCAAATGTACCTTGACCGATGTTGAAGATGGATCAATGATCACTCAAATGTGTAATAAGGAAATAGTACAATTGGTACCAATTCTTGTCGGTTCTCACACCTACACAAGTAAGGCTTATGGTGGAGCTCGCTGAGTATAGTGGCACAAAAATTTGATGCAAAATGTTAGCAAGAGTGAATAATGTTGAAAGAGATTCACAAATTCGCAAGCGAAACAAGTAAACCAATAGCGATGAAAGGCACACGGAAACACACACACGAATAGATAAATGGGGTCATGCAACCAAGGAATGAGCACACAATGTGGAATCCACGGAAAACGCTTGTGTTGCACAACTCAAGAGAGACGCTAGCACGATTTCTCAATAGGCGGATAAGACGCTTGTGCACAACCTATAAGATGCAAAAATATATGAACTTTTATCCCAAGTATGCTATGTATGTATGGTTCCCGGTGTTTCTCTCAAGATGATCCAAGATGATCGGATATGACAATCTTATATGCAATGTGGTATGATGCTATGGCACTTGCTTACAAGCTTCTTTGCTCTCTCTCTCTTTTGCTTAAAAGCTTATTCTTTTTTTTGTATGGCCACTTTTGCACAATGCACAAACCAAGATAGCAATTGCGTATATGCGGGAAGAAACTTGTGACACAAGATATTCTATCAATATATGCACCACGGTGAAATGGTATGTATGCTATGGGAAGTATGATCACTAATGTGCACAAGTAACGTTGCCGGCAATACTCAAATGGCTAGTCTCCATAGGCAAGTAACGCAAAATGGGCTAGGGGTTAACAATGCAATGGCAAGGGGAGTATACAATGGAGGGGTACCACGATACCAATATGATATGGATGTTACCGTCCGTGGCGATGATGAGTGGTGGTGTTCTTGATGTAGAAACCAAGATGATGGAGACTCGTCCCTAAGTAGCCGAAACACCTTAGGAAACGGAAAAACCGCGAACTCAAAATCTCAAACGTCAAATGTCCAAATGATGGTAGCAGAAGAATGGTGGTGGTTGGCACTTGGCAATGCAGAAGTGAAATGATGGGCTATACACATTTCGGAGTTGAAGTTTTCATCCCTAAGTAGCCGAAACACCTTAGGAGACATAAGCCACAACTCAAACAAGCTCAAACAAAATTGGTTAAGTTGGGGTGGAAGTGTATGGTGGGTAAGCCTATGCGGGAGTGGTGGTGCTGGTTGATAAAGAAGCAATTGTCCCTAAGTAGCTCAAACACCTTAGGAGACACAAATCACTACTCAAGCAACCACTAATGCTATGGCAAGCAAAATGGGTTAGGTTGCGGAAGTCGGTGGTGGTAATGCAGATGATATGGTGGAGGGCCTAGGAAAAGTTGCTAAATTTTAAAAAACGTGATGGAGTCAAATGGTCTTTCAACCTATCTAGATGGATGGGCGGTGTCAATAGCTACTCAACGAGCTAAAGAACGCGAAAATCGGACTCCGGATGTGAAAGTTATGGTCAAAACGGTGAAACACAGTAGGCTGAAATGCCAGGGGGCGGACATCCGGGGGTTTGGCCGGATATCTGGGACCTGATGTCCAGAACCTTGCACGAAAATGTGCTCCAACAGCCGGATGTCCGGGGGTCGGGCCGGATGTCCGGGCTCCAAATCCGAGGATGAACTCGAGGAACTCGATTTTAGGGCGGAAATTGATGATTTTGGGGGCAAAATTTGATGGACTTCACGGATGGAAGGTGGGGAAACTTGGGGGAGATGCTAGATCCACTCGAAACCAAGCAAATCCATGGATCAAAATCAACAAAACATCATCAAAACCAACAAATCAAAAAAAATTGGGGGCTATTTTTGGTGGGGATTTTCGGATTTAGGACGAAATCAACAAAATCAAGCTAGAAAACACGGGGTAGGGGCTCCAAAAACGTGATCAACTTGGCTCATGATACCAAGATGATGTAGGGCGGAACCCTGGGGGCCGATCTTTCACGTTTGGAGAGGATCCCTACGAGGAATATGAAGAATGCGCGGAGGGGAACGAGGGAAATCACGGGAAAACACAAGAGAAAACACTCAACCAACATGAATATGATCACACATGTGCTAGATTCAAGAAACACAAAGAGATACACGGTCCAAATCCAAGAAAGGACGATACAAGTGGCGGTGGTTCATCTCCGAGAGGAGGTCTTGAATCCATGAGGGATCTTCCCGTAAAGGGGTCTTGAATCCAGGTGGATCTTCTCCGAAGAGGCCGCGATCTCTCACGAGAAGGAGATCCGTATGGATGAGCGATGCTCTATCTCACAAATGAGCTAAATCAACGCTAACCCTAACTAGGAGGAGGTGGGAGAGTATATATAGTGCTAGCCCACGAAGGGGTAAGTGAGAGGGGGATACATGGGCCCTTGGCCCGTTCTCTGCCCATAGGCAGGTGCCGGATGTGCGGGTTGGGGGACGGATGTCCGGCGGCTCACGAAGAGCCGGATGTCCGGGCCTCTGGCCGGATGTCCGGGCTGGCGAGGTCCAGCTTCTGGACGTTCTGTGACAGGGCGCCGGATGTTCGGGCTGTGGTCGGATGTCCGGGCTTGCGGGAGGGGCCGGATGTCCGAGGCCTGGCCAGATGTCCGGGCCCTATAGCACTTCGGTTGCTGGGCTGCTGCTGTTGTTGACATCTTCAGGGGCTGGATGTCCGGGCCAGGGCCAGATGTCCGGGTCCTGTAGCCTTTCTCCGGTTCCTCTTGTCGTGCTCCTCCATCCTTGTACTTGGGGACTTGTCCATCATTCCAAGCATCTCCGAGAGGGTCTCCTTGGTACCTAGGCATGTGTAGTGTCCTTGCATTAGGTAGCAACCATGTCCCGCATGAACGGAAAGGAGAAGCATTTAGGAGCAGGTTCACCTTGTGTCCAATGGCGTATGCTAGATGTCTCGTGATATGTCCTCTTGGGTCTTGGGGAGTAGTCATAGTGTACATGGGGATGATCATCGGATGCTCTGCATCATGTTGTCTACCCTTTAGACCAAAAGCAGAAGCGTTATGACAACGCGGTTGATGTAGTCGTACGTCTTCACGATCCGACTGATCCTAGCACCAAAGGTACGGCACCTCCGTGATCTGCACACGTTCAGCTTAGTGACGTCCCACGAACTCTAGATTCAACTAAAGTCGAGGGAGACTTTCGTTAGCACGATGTCATGGTGACGGTGATGATGAAGTTACCGGCACAGGGCTTCGCCTAAGCACTACGGCAATATGACCGAGGTGGAAATCTGTGGAGGGGGGAGGGGGCACCACACACGGCTAAACAATCAACTTGTCTGTTCTAGGGTGCCCCTTGCCCCCGTATACAAAGGAGCAAGGGGGAGGCCGGCTGGCCCTCCTTGAGCGCGCCCCCAAGAGGGGAATCCTACTAGGACGCCAAGTCCTAGTAGATTTCCACCTAAAGGGAGAGAGGGGGAAGGAAGGAGAGGGAGAGGGGAAAGGAAAGGGGGGCACCGCCCCCTTCCTTGTCCTATTTTGACTCAAGGGGAGGGGGCGCGCGGGCTGCCCTGGCCGGCCCCTCTCTCTCTCCACTAGGGCCCATCGAGGCCCATTAGTTCCCCCGGGGTTCCCGGTAACCCTCCGGCACTCCGGTTTTATCCGAAACTTCTCCGGAACACTTAAAGTGTCCGAATATAGTCGTCCAATATATCAATCTTTATGTCTCGACCATTTCGAGACTCCTCATCATGTCCGTGATCACATCCGGGACTCCGAACAATCTTCGGTACATCATATCACATAAACTCATAATAAAAATCGTCATCGAATGTTAAGCGTGCGGACCCTACTGGTTCGAGAACTATGTACACATGACCGAGACACGTCTTCGGTCAATAACCAATAGTGGAACCTAGATGCTCATATTGGTTCCTACATATTCTATGAAGATCTTTATCGGTCAAACCGCATAACAACATACGTTGTTCCCTTTGTCATCGGTATGTTACTTGCCCGAGATTCGATCGTCGGTATCTCAACACCTAGTTCAATCTCGTTACCGGCAATTCTCTTTACTCGTTCCGTAATACTTCATCCCGCAACTAGCTCATTAGTCACAATGCTTGCAAGGCTTATAGTGACGAGTATTACCGAGAGGGCCCAGAGATACCTCTCTAAAACACGGAGTGACAAATCCTAATCTCGATCTACGCCAACCCAACAAACACCTTCGGAGACACCTGCAGAGCACCTTTATAATCACCCATTTACGTTGTGACATTTGGTAGCACACAAAGTGTTCCTCCGGTATTCGGGAGTTGCATAATCTCATAGTTTGAGGAACTTGTATAAGTCATGAAGAAAGCAGTAGCAATGAAACTGACACGATCATAATGCTAAGCTAACGTATGGGTCATGTCCATCACATCATTCTCCTAATGATGTGATCCCATTCATCAAATTACTTAGGAAACATAGCCATCTTTGATTAACGATCTAGTCAAGTAGATGCATACTAGGGACTATATGTTTTGTCTATGTATTCACACATGTACTAAGTTTCTAGTTAATACAATTCTAGCATGAATAATAAACATTTATCATGAATTAAGGAAATAAATAATAACTTTATTATTGCCTCTAGGGCATATTTCCTTCAGTCTCCCACTTGCACTAGAGTCAATAATCTAGATTACATAGTAATGATTCTAACACCCATGGAGCTTTGGTGCTGATCATGTTTTGCTCGTGGAAGAGGCTTAGTCAACGGGTCTGCAACATTCAGATCCGTGCATATCTTGCAAATCTCTATGTCCCCTTCCAACACTTGATGACGGATGGAATTGAAGCGTCTCTTGATGTGCTTGCTTTTCTGGTGAAATCTGGATTGCTTTTCCAATGAAATTGCACCAGTATTGTCACAAAAGATTTCCATTGGACCCGATGCACTAGGTATGACACCTAGATCGGATATGAACTCCTTCATCCAAACTCCTTGATTTGCTGCTTCCGAAGCAGCAATGTACTCTGCTTCACACGTAGATCCCACCACGACGCTCTGCTTGGAACTGCACCAACTGACAGCTCCTCCATTCAATAAAAATACATATCCGATTTGCGACTTAGAATCATCCGGATCAGTGTCAAAGCTTGCATTGACGTAACCATTTACGACGAGCTCTTTTTCACCTCCATAAACGAGAAACATATCCTTAGTACTTTTCAGGTATTTCAGGATGTTCTTGACTGCTGTCTAGTGCTCCACTCCGGGATTACTTTGGTACCTCCCTGCTGAGCTTATAGCAAGACATACATCAGGTCTGGTACACAACATTGCATACATGATAGAACCTATGGCTGAAGCATAGGGGATGACTTTCATTTTCTCTCTATCTTCTGCAGTGGTCGGGCATTGAGTCTAACTCAACTTTACACCTTGTAACACAGGCAAGAACCCTTTCTTTGACTGATTCATGTTGAATTTCTTCAAAACTTTATCAAGGTATGTGCTTTGTGAAAGTCCAATTAAGCATCTTGATCTATCTCTATAGATCTTTATGCCCAATATGTAAGCAGCTTCTCCGAGATCTTTCATAGAAAAACTCTTATTCAGGTATCCCTTTATGCTATCCAGAAATTCTATATCATTTCCAATCAACAATATATCATCTACATATAAGATTAGAAATGCTATAGAGCTCCCACTCACTTTCTTGTAAATACAGGCTTCTCCGAAAGCCTGTATAAAACCATATGCTTTGATCACACTATCAAAGCGTTTATTACAACTTCAAGAGGCTTGCACCAGTCCATAAATGGATCGCTGGAGCTTGCACACTTTGTTAGCAGCCTTTGGATCGACAAAACCTTCTGGTTGCATCATATACAACTCTTCTTCCAGAAATCCATTCAGGAATGCAGTTTTGACATCCATTTGCCAAATTTTATAATCATAACATGCAGCAATTGATAACACGATTCGGACAGATTTAAGCATCGCTACGGGTGAGAAAGTCTCATCATTGTCAACTCCTTGAACTTGTGGAAAACCTTTCGCAACAAGTTGAGCTTTGTAAACAGTAACATTACTGTCTGCGTCGGTCTTCTTCTTAAAGATTCATTTATTTTCTATGGCTTGCCGATCATCAAGCAAGTCCACCAAAGTCCACACTTTGTTCTCATACATGGATCCCATCTAAGGTTTCATGGCTTCAAGCCATTTCACAGAATCTGGGCTCATCATTGTTTCCTCATAGTTCGTAGGTTCATCATGATCTAGTAACATGACTTCCAGAATAGGATTACCGTACCACTCTGGTGCGGATCTTACTCTGGAAGACCTACGAGGTTCGATAGTAACTTGATCTAAAGTTTCATGATCATCATCATTAGCTTCCTCACTAATTGGTGTAGGAATCACTGGAACTGATTTCTGTGATGAACTACTTTCCAATAAAGGAGAAGGTACAGTTACCTCATCAAGTTCTACTTTCCTCCCACTCACTTCTTTCGAGAGAAACTCCTTCTCTAGAAAGGATCCATTCTTAGCAACAAAGATTTTGCCTTTGGATCTGTGATAGAAGGTGTACCCAACAGTCTCTTTTGGGTATCTTGTGAAGACACACTTCTCCGATTTGGGTTCGAGCTTATCAGGTTGAAGCTTTTTCACATAAGCATCGCAGCCCCAAACTTTAAGAAACAACAACTTTGGTTTCTTGCCAAACCACAGTTCATAAGGCGTCATCTCAATGGATTTTGATGGTGCCCTATTTAAAGTGAATGCAGCCGTCTCTAGAGCATAACCCCAAAACGGTAGCGGTAAATCAGTAAGAGACATCATAGATCGCACCATATCCAATAAAGTACGGTTACGACGTTCAGACACACCATTTCACTATGGTGTTCCAGGTGGCGTTAGTTGTGAAACTATCCCATGTTGTTTCAAATGAAGACGAAACTCGTAACTCAAATGTTCTCCTCCATGATCAGATTGTAGAAACTTTATTTTCTTATTATGATGATTTTCCACTTCACTATGAAATTCTTTGAACTTTTCAAATGTTTCAGACTTATGCTTCATTAAGTAGATATAACCACATCTGCTCAAATCATCTTTGAAGGTAGAAAATAACGATACCCACCACAAGCATCAATACTCATTGGACCGCATACATTGGTATGTATTATTTCCAACAAGTCAGTAACTCGTTCCATTGTTCCAGAGAAACAGAGTTTTAGTCATCTTGCCCATAAGGCACGGTTCGCAAGCACCAAGTGATTCATAATCAAATGATTCCAGAAGTCCATCAGCATGGAGTTTCTTCATGCACTTTACATCAATATGACCCAAATGGCAGTGCCACAAATAAGTTGCATTATCATTATTAATCTTCAATCTTTTGGCTTCAACACTATGAATATGTGTATTACTACTATCGAGATTCAATAAAAATAGACCACTCAGGAGGGGTGCATGACCATAGAAGATATTACTCAGATAAATAGAACAACCATTATTCTCTGATTTAAATGAATAACTGTCCCGCATTAAACAAGATCCAGATATAATGTTCATGCTCAACGCTGGCACCAAATAACAATTATTCAGGTCTAAAACTAATCCTGATGGTAGATGTAGAGGTAGCGTGCCAACTGAGGGAGTCCTGGACTAAGGGGTCCTCGGACAGCCAGATTATATACTTTGGCCGGACCGTTGGACTATGAAGATACAAGATTAAAGACTTCGTCCCGTGTCCGGATGGGACTCTCCTTTGCATGGAAGGCAAGCTTGGCAATTCAGATATGTGGATCTCCTTCTCTATAATCGACTCTGTGTAACCCTAGCCCCCTCCGGTGTCTATATAAACCGGAGGGTTTAGTCTGTAGGACAACAACAATCATAATCATAGGCTAGCTTCTAGGGTTTAGCCTTTACGATCTCATGGTAGATCAACTCTTGTAATACTCATATCATCAAGATCAATCAAGTAAGAAGTAGGGTATTACCTCCATTGAGAGGGCCCGAACCTGGGTAAAACATCGTGTCCCTTGCCTCCTGTAACCATTAGCCTTAGACGCACAGTTCAGGACCCCCTACCCGTGATCCGCCAGTTTTGACACCGACATTGGTGCTTTCATTGAGAGTTCCACTGTGTTGTCGCTGTAAGGCTTGATGGCTCCCTCAATCATCTTCAACGATGCGGTCCAGGGGGAGGTTTTCCTTCCTGGACAAATCTTCGTATTCGGCGGCTTCATGCCGCGGGCCAACTCGCTTGGCCACGTGGAGCAGATCGATAGCTACGCCCCTGGCCATCAGGTCAGGTTTGGAAGCTTGAACTATACTGCCGATATTCGCGGAGACTTGATCTTCGACGGATTCGAGCCCATATCAGGCACCCCAAACAGTCACGACGAGCATGACCTAGATCTTCCATCAGACAGTGTTCGGGAGATCGTACCTGAAGCGGCCCCAGGAATCAAACCGGAGCAGATCGCATCCTCCGAGGATGGGTGGATAGACCCCACCACGGAGGCCGAACACTCATCGGCGTTGGAGCCGAACACTGAAGCCATCTCCTGTGAGGATGGTATCCTAGGAGCCTCGGACTCGTCTCCAGCCACAGGATCCAAACCGCGTACGTCCATGCCTATCGAATCTGATTGGGCATTAGTCATGGAGTGCACCTCCGCGGATATTTTTCAACACTCGCCCTTAGGTGATGTGCTAAACTCATTAAGGTCTCTTTCCTTGTCGGGAGATTCTTGGCCCAACTATGTCGGGCTCGAGTGGGACGCGGACGGCGACGAAATTCGTTACCCACCCACCATCCACTTCATAGCCACTGTCGATGACCTAACCGACACGCTCGATTTCGACTCCGAAGACGTCGACGGTATTTACGACGATGCAGGAGAAGAACGGGAACCACCGCCCACTGGGCGCTGGACTACCAGCTCATCATACGATATATATATATATGGTGGACACACCAAAAGAAGGTGATGGTGACGATGCAACGAAGTATACTCCCCTCGATAAGCCACCAAAGCATCGCCGTAGGCGCCGCTCTAAATCCCGCCATAGTAAAAGCAGCGACAACAGCGCAAGACATAATAATAACCCGGTTGACTCCAAAGGAAACGACGACCCCATGGACCCAGCAATGGAGCAGGATGAGCCAGGGGACGATGAACATAGTCCGGAGCCGACGTCAGATGACGCCGATCCCGAGGGTAAAATTCACCAACCTGTCTCCAGAGAGGAGAACAACCCGGACGATGATGCACTCATCATCCCAGAAAAACTCTTGGAACAAGTGAACCTCCACAGAAGGCTTATTGCCATGGCGAGGAGCCTAAAGAAGCAGAAGCAAAGGCTTAAGGCCGCGCAGGATGCGCTCAACCGCAGGTGGAACAAAGTGCTCGACACAGAAGAAAAATACAGCGGCGATCGTCACACAAAGATCTATATCCAAAGCACAAGTTGCTGCCTGAATTCGACGATGAGGGCACAGAGCCCATTCAGCCGAAAACGATCGATCAGCCGGACCGACCAACCTAGGGCCGTGACAAGACGGCTAATGATGCCACACACAAGTCAGCACACGATGGATCTAGGAAGAGCGCTTCGACACAGGATTAGAGCTACCGAAACGATCACATTGATTGAATACCAGCTAGGAATCAGCACCGAACACAACAACCGTCGACAGCATGCCATGACACATCCAAATACATGCACACCCCCTGTGCTTCACCGATGAGGTGCTGGACCTTGAATTTCCGGAAGGATTTAAACCCGTGAATATAGAGGCATACGACGAAACTACAGACCCTGGGGTCTGGATCGAGGACTTTATCCTTCATATCCACATGGCTTGCAGAGACGATCTCCATGCCATTAAATACCTACCCCTCAAATTGAAAGGTCCAACTCGGCACTGGTTGAAAAGCCTTCCTAAAAACTCAATCGGAAGTTGGGAAGAACTTGAGGATTCTTTTAGGGCCAATTTTCAAGGGACCTATGTCCGACCTCCAGACGCAGACGACCTAAGTCACATAATTCAAAAACCCGGAGAGTCAGCCTGAAAACTCTGGAACAAATTTCTTACTAAGAAGAATCAAATAGTCGATTGCCCGGATGCCGAGGCCCTAGCAGCCTTCAAACACAGTATCCAGGACGAATGGCTTGCCAGACATCTCGGCCAGGAAAAGCCGAGGACAATGGCAGCCTTAACAAGCCTTATGACCCGCTTTTGCGTGGGCGAGGACAGCTGGCTGGCCCATAGCGGCACCAGCGACCCACGCACATCCGAAGTCAGTGATGGCAACAGGAAGCCGCGATGCAACAAAAGCAAGCGTCAAAACAATGATGACAGCCCAGAGAACACGACGGTCAACGCCGGATTCAGGGTCTCTCGACCCGGTCAATGGAAGAAGCCATTTAAAGGCAGCAGAGATGGACCGTCCAGCCTAAACAAGTTTCTAGAAAATTATGTCAGATTCACGGCACCTCCGAAAAACCTGCAAACCACACCCACAAAGAGTGTTGGCTTTTCAAGCAGGCCGGCAAGCTGAATGCCGAACAAAAGGGGAGGGAGACGCCAAGTGAAGACAAGGATGAGCCTCGCCAGCCGAACACTGGAGGACAGAAAAAATTCCCACCAGAAGTCAAAACAGCGAATATGATTTACGCAACTCACATTCCAAAGAGTAGGCACAAACGCGCACTCCGAGACGTATACACCATGGAGCCCGTCGCCCCCAAATTTAATCCCTGGTCGGCCTACCCGATCACCTTTGATCACAGGGATCATCCGACTAGTATCTGACACGGAGGATCGGCTTCCTTGGTGCTCGACCCAATAATAGACGGATACCATCTCACCCGAGTCCTTATGGACGGCGGCAGTAGTCTAAACCTGATATATCAGGACACTATCTGCAAAATGGGGATAGACCCTTCAAGAATCAGCCTAAGCAACACTACCTTTAAAGGAGTGATACCATGTGTCGAGGCCCACTGTACGGGCTCTCTAGTACTAGAGGTTGTATTCGGTTCTCTCGACAACTTCAGAAGCAAGGAACTAACCTTCGACATCGCTCCATTCCGAAGCGGCTATCATGCACTACTCGGAAGAACGGCCTTTGCTCATTTTAATGCAGTACCGCATTACGCCTACCTTAAACTTAAGATGCCCGGTCCACACGGCGTCATCACAGTTAGCAGAAATACAGAGTGTTCCTTACGCGCGGAAGAATACGTGGCGGCTCTAGCAGCCAAACACTAAGCGGTCCCTCCAACCAGGATAAACGGTCGGTCGTCAAGACCACAGACATGGTTAGACAAGTCCGGCGCTCCACCCAATGTAACAGCCCAGTTGGGATTTCCCCATAAAAGATGCTAGGGGCTGCCCATAGTTTGGCTCGACCCTATCAATACAATAACATATTGCATTTTCATGGTTCATTCATTAATGAACTCCTCGCACGAAGTCTTTCACCTGGGTTTTTCCTTTTTATAGATGATCATCGTGCTACACCCTTCCAGGATACAGCACAATGGAGATAAAGGCGCAGTCGTGCAACAGGGCCCTGCTCAAAGGTTTCTTTTTAGATTAAGACCCTGCGTAAACTTTTTAATGTCTCTTGTTGCTTCTTCCCCTCCGGAAACTTTATACAACCGGGAGGGACACTGGTGTTTTTGGCATTTTTGTCACACCAGACTATTGCTCATACCTGGAAACTCATGGCTCGTTATCAAGGGCGTTATTCAGCCCAGTACTTATAAAGTCCGAATACCTTAGGGAGTGTTCGGTGTCGCGAGTTTGGCCTTATATGCATCAGCTCCGAATCATGTCTTTGGTAAAATGTGGGGTTTGCCCGGCTCCCGTGTTTTGCTACCTTACGTTCCGCTCTATCGGCTAAGGTGGCACCGGGAGAACTACTGCGATTGTGCCCTGGTTCATCTGGATGAGCACGTTAGTAGAGAAAGCCGAAATCTGACTGTCATGATACAGTGCGAGACTGGTCAACCACTCGATAACCCAGCGGAATCTTTGCGATTCCTCCGCATTAACGAAGGACCGGTTTCCCGGTCATGTACATACGCGCACCATATCCGGATGAACGCGGAAGTACCAGGGACTATATAGTAGCCCCACCGTCAAACTCCTATGGCTAAGTGAAAGTGTTAAAGCTATATAGTCCAATTGCCTGGTTCGCCGCGCGTCCAATTGCCAGGTTCGCCGCGCTATCACCTCCTTAACGGACCAAGACATTGGATCAAGTGTGACTACGCGTTTTCTCGAACAATCCAACATTATATGCATGGGGGCTGAAGCCGACGACTGCAAACTTTCAGGTTATATACATACATAAACGGCCGCATGGGAGGCATTATAATACTTTTGGGCAAAAGTATAAACACAGCCTTTATAATCAAAATAGCATTGTCTTTACAATTGAGATACATGTCATTCGAACATGGCACTCTTCGAGCACTGAGCCTCTATTAAACAAGCGCCTTCTAAGACTTCTTCAAAACTGTGCTTGGTCGGGTCCTGGCCTTCTGCCGCACCCCGGGTTGCAATAGCGGTGGTTTCCATCCCAGCCCAGTATGTTTTAACACGGGCAAGAGCCATCCGTGCACCCTCTATGCATGCCGACCTCTTCACAGCATCGATATGCGACACAGCACCAAGGAGTTGTTTCACCAATCCAAAATAGCTGTCCGGCCTTGGTCCACGTGGCCAAAGATGATCCACGACAGACCTCATAGCAAGCCCGGACAACCTGTGGAGTTCGGCCCAGGCGTCCATCTTTTCATTCAACGGCAGCGGACGCGTCGGGGCACTGAACTGCGACCAGAATAACCTTTCAGCCTTATGGTCTTTCCGATCTTTGAAAAACTCGGTCGCATCAGCAACACTCTTTGCCAGGTCCGCATACGCGTCCGCAGCACTCCACAACTGATCTAGAGGGGCATACTTCGGATCTCCGAATTTCATACGCAACAAATAGGGCTTCCCAGCCATGATGTCTCCGGCTTCACGAAGCTCCTCCCTTATCCCTCCCATTTCAGAGCGGGTTTCCTTGGCTGCCTCCAGGGCTTTCTTCAGGTCATCCGCTTTTGCTTGATTTTCCTTTTCAAGGAGCTCATGGCGGTTGGCGGCATCTTTCAGCTCGGTAGCCATCTGGGCTATCTTTTCTTCGCTCCGGCGATGAGCAGCCTGTTCGGCTCTTAACTCTTTGACCGCCTTCAGGGCGGCTGCGTCACTTTTTCGAGCTTGTTCCTTGGCTCGGGCAAGCTCCGCCCGAAGGGTCTCTACGGCAGCAGCCCCATCTGCAGTCACAATATATCATAAGATACTAGCATAATGCTCCTCTTACAATTTATTGACATGCCGAACATACATACCCTGGGCCTCATCAAGCCGCTTGTTAACAAGCGCGATGTTGGTATCCGCCACGTCTAGCTGCTGCTTCAGTTGGGCAAAATCAGCAGTCCGGTCAGCCGCCGGACAATCAACCGCTTGCACATAAAAAGCAGCGCGATTATTACCTGAGATTGCGATCCTCTGTTTGCCACCTCTGGGCGGCGACCAGAGTCTCGGGGGCTACTATCTATATAGAGCAAAGCTAGCATGTGCGGTACCGTCAGAAATACATATATATTATTTTGCGTACCTCGAAGCCGCTCAGCAAACTTGTAAAGGCTTCATTCAATCCACTTTTGGCGGATGAAATCCTCTCAATCATCATACCCATTAAGGTACGATGTGTCTCTGAGATGGCCGCTCGCCCCAGCAGACCCATCAATGTGTCCGGCTGTATGCCGGACAATCCCAGACTCCTCCTATCGTTCTCCTTGGGAGCCGAATAGCCCGAACCACGGGCAGCCGAAGTCTCAACTTCTGACCTCGGCGGATCGGGAGAAATCCTCCATGACACACCTCGAGGTCGTCTGCCCCATGTGACGGGGAGGCAGGGGGAGGCGTTTCGCTCTCCATCATCTCCGGAGGAAGATCCCCCAAAGGCGAACTCTATGGAGAAGGTCTACGAGCCGGACTGCAACAAATATGTTTCGGTTACTATCCTCAAAGACAAAACAGGATATGTTTACCAAAGTACTCTTTTACTTACGACTCGGTGGAGGGCTGGCACCCTTGCAGACGCTGCACGGTAAAGACGCCCCCCGGGGTAGGGCCCCTTGGCGAGGGTTTCTTCCCTCGTTTGGAAGCCTCTGTTTCCAAGTCTTCAGAGGCGACCCTTTTCTTAACTTGAGGAGAGGGGATTTTAGATTCCCCTCCCCGATTATCCTCCTTCGCGGAGGCACTCGCTCCTCCGATTTGGATGTGTAGAATGTGAGGCCCACCTGTGGCTTCTCTATTCCTCCCCTCGTCTTGTCCTGATGGCACCTGATACGGCGCGTGCTCAAGCATCCTGGTCAACAAAGGATCCGGCAAGCCGTCGGGAAGAGGGGTCGGACACCTAATCCTCTCCGCCTTCCTTAGCCAGTCTTGGTAGAGAGAAATTTTTCAGAATGATGTTATAATAAACATAAAGGATGTTGTGTTCGGTAGCAGAAGTACTTACCTGGGTATCCGGACGGTTGCAGTTGAGACCCGCGTCCTCGGTGGTGTCCAGACACTTTATTCGTGATCCGAAGAATGACCCATACATCTCTTTGAGCGTCATGCCAAAGAATTGTTGAACGGTTCGCGGTCCTTCCGGGTTGAACTCCCACATACAGAGAGGACGACATTGGCAGGGCAGGACTCGACGAACCAGCATCACTTGCATTATCTTGACAAGACTGACATCCCTCTTGAGAAGGTCTCGGATGCGGCTTTGCAATGTCAGCATGTTGTTAATCGACCCCTAGTCCAGCCCCTTGTTGACCCATGACGCCAGTTGCGACGGAGGGCCCGAGCGGAACGCTGGAGCAGCCACCCGCTTTGTGCATCGGGGAGCTGTGATGTAAAACCACTCCTGCTGTCACAAATCAGAAGTTTCTGCGAAAGAACCCTTTGTCCATGGGGCATCGGCACCTTTGCTTATTATAGCACCTCCGCACTCCGCATGACGCCCGTCAATCACCCTCAGCCTCACATTGAAGGTCTTGAGCCATAGGCCGAAGTGGTGGGTGATGCGGAGGAAGACTTCACACACGACGATAAACAACGAGATGTGAAGGACGGAATCTGGAGCCAGATCGTGGAAATCCCTTCGTGAGAGGGCTCATGATCAACGCTAAAACCTAGCCCTCGGAGAAAGTGGGAAATAAAAAAGAACTCTCGTTGGGTTCGGGAGTGGGGATGACCTGCCCTTGAGCAGGTAGCCTATGCGGAATCTCGGTGGTGAGATACCTGCCCTCCCTAAGTTTCTTGACGTCCTCCTCTGTGATGGAGGAAGCCATCCACCAGCCTTGAAGGTTGGATCCGGACATGGTTGAAGGTCTGAAACGCTTAGCTTAAGCCTTGGGTGTTGGAACTCGAGGTGTGGGAGGGGAAGGATCAAGCGTGGGAAGAAAAGGACAGGCCTTGGCCCCCTTTATAAAGAGGACGAATATCAAGCGTCCCTACGTGACCATTTGGGACTTGCCTAAAATCGAGGAGTCATATTGAACAAACACTGTTGGGTTACCCACACCTGTATTGATGAGAATCCCATGATAAGGGGGACACGATCTCTGCTTTGACAAGACGTGCCAATAGAACCGCCTCGCATCATGTGTGGTGGCTGGTTATGAAAAACGGTTTGAATAAAGATCGGGCCATGATGTGACGTCCTGCTATGAAAAGCGGTCAGCAGATTAGGTTTGTGGAATATTGTGCTCTCTATGGTGGTATGTGGAATTTGTTTTGCAGAGCCGGACACGATTCTTGTGTTCTCAATCTTCTATGGAGTATTCAGAGAAGGAACCCGCCTTGCAATGCCGAAGACAATCTGCGCGCCGGACTCATCGTCATTGAAGCCTGGTTCAGGGGCTACTCCTGGACTAAGGGGTCCTTGGACAGCCGGACTATATACTTTGGCCGGACTGTTGGACTATGAAGATACAAGATTCAAGACTTCGTCCTGTGTCCGGATGGGACTCTCCTTTGTGTGGAAGGCAAGCTTGGCAATTTGGATATGTAGATCTCCTTCTCTGTAACCGACTCTATGTAACCCTAGCCCCCTCCGATGTCTATATAAACCGGAGGGTTAAGTCCGTAGGACAACAACAATCATAATCATAGGCTAGCTTCTAGGGTTTAGCCTTTACGATCTCGTGGTAGATCAACTCTTGTAATACTCATATCATCAAGATCAATCAAGCAGGAAGTAGGGTATTACCTCCATCGAGAGGGCCCGAACCTGGGTAAAACATCGTGTCCCCTGCCTCCTATTACCATTAGCCTTAGACGCACAGTTCGAGACCCCCTACCCGAGATCCGCCGGTTTTGACACCGACACCGACCGTGATCACATCGACTTTGGAACCATTTCCCACGCGCATCGTCACCTCGTCCTTAGCCAATCTTCGCTTAACCCATAGCCCCTGTTTTGAGTTGCAAGTATGAGCAATAGAACCAGTATCAAATACCCAAGCGCTACTGCAACCATTAGTTAAGTACACATCAATAACATGTATATCAAATATACCTTTCACTTTGCCATCCTTCTTATCCGCCAAATACTTGGGGCAGTTCCGCTTCCAGTGACCAGTCCCTTTGCAGTAGAAGCACTCAGTTTCATGCTTAGGTCCAGACTTGGGTTTCTTCTCTTGAGCAGCAACCTTTTCGCCATTCTTCTTGAAGTTCCCCTTCTTCCCTTTGCCCTTTTTCTTGAAACTAGTGGTCTTATTGACCATCAACACTTGATGCTCCTTTTTGATTTCTACCTCCGCGGCCTTTAGCATCGCGAAGAGCTCAGGAATAGTCTTGTTCATCCTTGCATATTATAGTTCGTCATGAAGCCTTTATAGCTTGGTGGCAGTGATTGAAGAACTCTGTCAATGACACAATCAACTGGAAGATCAACTCCCAGTTGAGTCAAGTGATTATGGTACCCAGACATTCTGAGTATGTGTTCACTGACAGAACTATTCTCCTCCATTTTGTAGCTATAGAACTTGTTGGATACTTCATATATCTCAACTCGGGCATTTGCTTGAAATATTAACTTTAACTCTTGGAACATCTCATATGCTCCATGACTTTCAAAACGTCTTTGAAGTCCCGATTCTAAGTCATAAAGCATGGCACACTGAACTATCGAGTAGTCATCAGCTTTGCTCTGCCAGACGTTCTTAACGTCATCAATAGCATCTGCAGCAGGCCTGGCACCCAACAGTGCTTCCAGGACGTAATTCTTCCGTGCAGCAATGAGGATAATCCTCAAGTTACGGACCCAGTCCATGTAGTTGCTGCCATCATCTTTCAACTTAGCTTTCTCTAGGAACGCATTAAAATTCAAAGGAACGGTAGCACGATCCATTGATCTACAACAACGTAGACATGCAAAATACTATCAGGTACTAAGTTCATGATAAATTAAAGTTCAATTAATCATATTACTTAAGAACTCCCACTTAGATAGACATCCCTCTAATCATCTAAGTGATCACGTGATCCAAATCAACTAAACCATGTCCGATCGTCACGTGAGATGGAGTAGTTTTCAATGGTGAACATCACTATGTTGATCATATCTACTATATGATTAATCCTCGACCTTTCGGTCTCAGTATTCCGAGGCCATATCTGCATATGCTAGGCTTGTCAAGTTTAACTCGAGTATTCTGTGTGTGCAAAACTGGCTTACACCCATTGTATGAGAATGTAGAGCTTATCACACCCGATCATCACGTGGTGTCTCGGCACGACGAACTGTAGAAACGGTGCATACTCAGGGAGAACACTTGTACCTTGAAATTTAGTAAGGGATCATCTTATAATGCTACCGATGTTCTAAGCAAAATAAGATGCATAAAGGATAAACATCACATGCAATCAAAAATATGTGACATGATATTGTCATCATCATCTTGTGCTCATGATCTCCATCACCGAAGCATCGACATGATCTCCAACGTCACCGGCGCGACACCTTGATCTCAATCGTAGCATCGTTGTTGTCTCGCCAACTATTGTTACTACGACTATCGCTACCGCTTAGTGATAAAGTAAAACAATTACATAGTGATTGCATTGCATACAATAAAGAGACAACCATATGGCTCCTGCCAGTTGCCGATAACTTTGTTACAAAACATGATCATCTCATACAACAAATTATATCGCATCATGCCTTGAGCATATCACATCACAGCAAGCCCTGCAAAAAAAGTTAGACGTCCTCTACTTTGTTGTTGCAAGTTTTACGTGGCTGCTACGGGCTTCTAGCCAGAACCGTTCTTACCTACGCACCAAAACCACAACGATTTTTCGTCAAGTGTGATGTTTTAACCTTCAACATGGACCGGGCATAGCCACACTTGATTCAACTAAAGTTGGAGAAATAAACACTCACCAGCCACCTATGTGCAAAGCATGTCGGTAGAACTAGTCTCGCGTAAGCGTACGCGTAATGTCGGTCTGAGCCGCTTCATCCAACAATACCGCCGAATCAAAGTATGACATGCTGGTAAGCAGTATGACTATTATCGCCCACAACTCTTTGTGTTCTACTCGTGCATATAACATCTACGCATAGACCTGGCTCGGATGCCACTGTTTGGGGAACGCGGTAATTTCAAAAAAGATCCTACAATCACGCAAGATCTATCTAGGTGATGCATACCAACGAGAGGGGAGAGTGTTGTCTATGTACCCTTGTAGACCGAAAGCGGAAGCGCTATGACACCGCGGTTGATGTAGTTGTACGTCTTCACGATTCGACCGATCCTAGCATCGAAGGTATGACACCTCTGAGATCTGCACACGTTCAGCTCGGTGACGTCCCACGAACTCTAGATCTAGCTAAGGTCGAGGGAGAGTTTCGTCAGCACGATGATGTCTACTACACAACCTTCTTCTTGTAGACGTTGTTGGGCCTCCAAGCGCAGAGGTTTGTAGGATAGTAGCAAATTTCCCTCAAGTGGATGACCTAAGGTTTATCAATCTGTGGGAGGCGTAGGATGAAGATGGTCTCTCTCAAACAACCCTGCAACCAAATAACAAATAGTCTCTTGTGTCCCCAACACACCCAATACAATGGTAAATTGTATAGGTGCACTAGTTCAGCGAAGAGATGGTGATACAAGTGCAATATGGATGGTAGATATAGGTTTTTGTAATCTGAAAATATAGAACAGCAAGGTAACTAATGATAAAAGTGAGCGTAAACGGTATTGCAATGCTAGGAAACAAGGCCTAGGGTGCATACTTTCACTAGTGCAAGTTCTCTCAACAATAATAACATACTTGGATCATATAACTATCCCTCAACGTGTAACAAAGAGTCACTCCAAAGTCACTAATAGCGGAGAACAAACGAAGAGATTATGGTAGGGTACGAAACCACCTCAAAGTTATCCTTTCTGCTCGATCTATTCAAGAGTCCGTAGTAAAATAACACGAAGCTATTCTTTCCGTTCGATCTATCATAGAGTTCATACAAGAATAACACCTTAAGACACAAATCAACCAAAACCCTAATGTCACCTAGATACTCCAATGTCACCTCAAGTATCTGTGGGCATGATTATACGATATGCATCACACAATCTCAGATTCATCTATTCAACCAACACAAAGTACTTCAAAGAGTGCCCCAAAGTTTCTACCGGAGAGTCAAGACGAAAACATGTGCCAACCCCTATGCATAGGTTCATGGGCGGAACCCGCAAGTTGATCACCAAAACATACATCATGTGGATCACGTGATATCCCATTGTCACCACAGATAAGCACGGCAAGACATACATCAAGTTTTCTAAAATCCTTAAAGACTCAATCCGATAAGATAACTTCAAAGGGAAAACTCAATCCATTACAAGAGAGTAGAGGGGGAGAAACATCATAAGATCCAACTGTAATAGCAAAGCTCGCGATACATCAAGATCATGCGAAGTCAACAACACAAGAGAGAGAGAGAGAGATCAAACACATAGCTACCGGTACATACCCTCAGCCCCGAGGGTGAACTACTCCCTCCTCGTCATGGAGAGCGCTGGGATGATGAAGATGGCCACCGGTGATGGATTCCCCCTCCAGCAGGGTGCCAGAATGGGCTCCTAAGAGGTTTTTGGTGGCTACAGAGGCTTGCGGCGGCGGAACTCCCGATCTATTGTTGTCTTCGAAGGTTTTAGGGTATATGGACTTATATAGGTGAAAGAAGTCGGTCGGGGGAGCCATGAGGGGCCCACGAGGGTGGAGGGCGTGCCCAGGGGGTATGTGAAGTATGTGAAGTTCCCTGGATTGCTTCCATTCCAAAAACAACTTTCCCGAAGGTTTCATTTCGTTTGGACTCCGTTTGATATTCCTTTCCTTCGAAACACTGAAATAGGCAAGAAAACAGCAATATGGGTTGGGCCTCCGGTTAATAGGTTAGTCCGAAAAATAATATAAAAGTGTATAATAAAGCCCGTAAACATTCAAAACAGATAATAAAATAGCATGAATGCTTCATAAATTATAGATACATTGGAGACGTATCAGCATCCCCAAGCTTAATTCCTGCTCGTCCTCGAGTAGGTAAATGATAAAAGAAAGAATTTATGAAGTGTGAATGATAGCAGGTGCACAAGTTTGATCAATGATAATTTCAATCACCTTTTCTAGCATGATTATATGTCATAACAATAGTTCATCTCATAAAACTTCTCAAGATCAAGTAACAAGCTATTCACATGTTAAAGCATAGATCATAAACTTTCTTCAAAACTAGCAAACTTCATTCTCAGTCATCAAAAAATTACAGTTCATCTTATTTTCAGGAAGGGTCTATGTCAGAGCTTTGATTTAGCAAACTTCACATACTCAACTATCATATAGTCTTCTACAATTGCTAATACTCACGCAATACTTATGGTTATGGAGTTTTAATCGGACACTGAGAAAGATAGGGGCTTATAATTTCGCCTCCCAACGTATTCACCTTTGGGTGATGTCAACAATAACAGTTCATGCTAACTTACATCAAATTGGATATATATATATATATATATCAGCATCTTTCCAACAGGAGGTGCTTGCCAAAGGATAAAATGAAAAAGGGAAAGGTGAAGATCACCTCGACTCTTGCATAAAGTAAAAGACATAAAATAAAAGATAGGCCCTTCACGGAGGGAAGCAGAGGTTGTCATGTACTTTTAGGGTTGGATGCACAAAATCTTAATGCCAAAGAATGTCACTTTATATTGCCACTTGTGATATGAACCTTTATTATGCAGTCTATTGCTTTTATTACTTCCATATCACACGATCGTATAAAGCTTATTTTCTCCGCACTAATAAGTCATACATATTTAGAGAGCAATTTTTATTGCTTGCAACATGACAACTTACTTGAAGGATCTAACTCAATCCATAGGTAGGTATGGTGGACTCTTATGGCAAAAACTGGGTTTAAGGATATTTGGAAGCACAAGTAGTATCTCTACTTGGTGCAAGGAATTTTTCGCTAGCATGAGGGGGAGAGGCAAGCTCAACATGTTTGAATGATCCATGACAATATACTTTAACTGAGATGAGAAAAAACATAAACCATTACGTTGTCTTCCTTGTCCAACATCAAGTCTTTAGCATTTCATACTTAATGAGTGCTCACAATTATAAAAGATGTCTAGGATAGTATATTTATATGTGAAATCTCTCTTCCTTCAATATTCTTTCATGAATTGTTCAAATGACCAATACGATGTTTGCCAACCTTCAATAAATTTACAACATCTACTTCTTAGATGTGAAGTCATTACTCCCAACGGGGTAAGCATATGAAACATATATAATTTCATATTTATGACAATCAACTCATTCAACCATTTACTCATAGGATATAAGTGAAGCACACGAGTAAATGACAAACTACTCCAAAAAGATATTAGTGAAGATCAATGAGTAGTTAAATAATTATGTAACTTTGTGAAGACTCTCTCTCATTTAAGAATTTCAGATCTAATATATTTTATTCAAACAGCAAGAAAAACAAAACAAAATGGCATTGCAAGGATAGCCAACTCATGTGAAGAAGCAAAACTTAGATTCAACCGATACTAACCGATAATTGTTGAAGAAGAAAGGTGGGATGCCTACCGGGGCATCCCCAAGCTTCGATGCTTGAGACTTCTTGAAATATTATCTTGGGGTGCCTTGGGAATCTCCAAGCTTGAGCTTTTGTGTCTCCTTAATTCCTTTTATACCTCGGTTTCCTAAATCTCGAAAGCTTCATCCACACCAAACTCAACAAGAACTCGTGAGATAAGTTAGTATAAACCAATGCAAAAACCTTATCATTTTCTACTGTAACAAATCACTAAAATTATTATTCAACATTGCATACTAAATGTCTCTGTATATTTAATACTCCTATCCTCAACTAGAATCATTAAACAACCAAACATATGCAAACAATGCAAACATAACAGCAATCTGCCAAAACAGTATAGTCTGTAAAGAATGCAAGTTCATGATACTTCCCTAACTACAAAAATTATGAGAAAAATAGTAAACTGTAGAAGATTTATCAGATCTCTATATGCAAAAAGTTTCAACATTATACCATTATCTGACTTTTCTAGGGAATTTTTGCAACAGCGGTAAACTTTCTGTTTTCAAACAGCAACATGTATACTAGCAAAATAAGCATGGTAAAGGCTATCCTTGACATTTTTATTGAAAATCTAGATGCAAAACATTATTATAAATAACAGCAAGCAAATACTAACAAAAGAAAATAACGCTCCAAGCAAAACACATATCATGTGGTGAATAAAAATATAGCTCCAAGTAAAATTACCGATAGACAAAGACGAAAGAGGGGATGCCATCCGGGGCATCCACAAGCTTAGGCTCTTGGTTGTCCTTGAATATTACCTTGGGGTTCTTTGGGAATCCCCAATATTAGGCTCTTGCCACTCCTTATTCCATAGTCCATCGAAACTTTTCCCAAAACTTGAAAACTTCACAACACAAAACTCAACAGAAAACTCGTAAGCTCTGTTAGTATAAGAAAATAAAACCTCCACTTAGGTACTGTAATGAACTCATTATAAATTCATATTAGTGTAATATATACTGTATTCTAACTTCTCTATGGTTCATACCCTCTGATACTACTCATAGATTCATTAAAATAAGCAAACAACGCATAGAGAACAGAATCTGTCAAAAACAGAACAGTCTGTAGTAATCTGTATCAAACGTGGTACTTCTGCAACTCTAAAAATCCTACAAAAATAGGATGTCCTAAGAAATTTGTGTACCAATCCAGATCAAAAAGAATCAGATCAGAATCATGTTTCTGTGAATTATCAAAAATAATTTACTGGGTGCAAAAGTTTCTGATTTTCAGCAGGATCAACACAACTATCACCATAAGCTATCCTAAAGGTCTTACTTGGCACTTTATTGAAAAAAAGCTATAAAACATGATTACTACAGTAGTATAATCATGTGGACAAACAAAAACAGTAATGGTAAATATTGGTTTGTCTCCCAACAAGCGCTTTTCTTTAATGCCTTTCTAGCTAGGTATGATGATGACAATGATGCTCACATAAAAAATAAGAATTGAAACATAAAGAGAGCATCATGAAGAATATGACTAACACATTTAAGCCTAACCCACTTCCTATGCATATGGATTTTGTGACCAAACAACTTATGGTAACAATAATCAACTAGCATAGGAAGGCAAAACAAGTATAACTTCAAGATTTTTAACACATAGAGAGGAAATTTGATATTATTGCAATATGTAAGAGCACATGTTCCTCTATCATAATAATTTTCAGTAGCATCATGAATGAATTCAACAATATAGCTATCATATAAATCATTCTTTTCATGATTGTCACATCCCTAGCTTCTGGTGCTGCCTAGTGTTTGCATCATGTTTAAATTTTTGAACTTGAACTGGGGAAATTTGGAAGCCTCAAAACCCTAAATAAAAGAAGGGCAAAAACCCAAAAATCTCATTCATTGTTCCAAAATGCTCTTCTTAAATGTTTGATAATTTTGGCAAAGGGTTCTGGTCCCAACCAAAATATTAAACATTTTTAAGGACTTAATCTTGGGACTTTGAATTTAAATTATTAGCTATTTGAATTTGAATTATATTCATATAACTAGAATATAATTTCAAATACCCCTGAAATATTTTATGAGCTTTTGGAAAAGTCCCTCTAGCAAAATAAAAATATTCAGAGGAGTTTTTGGCATTGTTTGAATTATTTTAAATTCAAAACAGTGGCAAAATAAATTTAAAAATAAAACAAACAGAAAATAAAACAGAGCACATACCTGGCCACTTACCTGGCCTTACCTGGTAGCCCACCAGCAGCCCAGTCCACCAGAGCCGGCCCAGCCCAACCTAGCGAGGGGCAGGTTTGTCTTCAACCCCTCGCCAGGAGGACAAGTCGTGGCAGAGCGCGCGTCGCCGGTCGCCACCTCCTGCTTCGACGTGTCCCAGCCGCCCCCGACCTCTCCAGTGCACCGTTGGAACGCCCTCGACCCCCTCGACCGCTATCCCTTCTCTCTGCTCGCTCTAGCTCTCTCCCTCTCTCGATTTGGAGCACCACCGAGAGCCACCGGAGGGCGCCGCCGTCGCATCCATAGCCACCGGCCACCCCTCGCCCTTCCGCTGAGCTCAGGAGCTCCGCCTCGACCCCCTCTTCCTCCCCACCGAGCCAAGCCCCTCAGAAAGCTCTGCATCGCCTCCACGCCATCGTCTTCGTCCTCGACCGTTGCCGATGGTCGCCGCCGATTCACTGTCACCCGTGCGCTCCCGAGCTCGTCGATGACCCCACCCGATGCGCTGTGAGATCCTCCGTCTTTTCCCCTCCTCCCCGAGCTCGTTCCTGTCCTCTAGCTATGCCAGCCGCCGTACCCGAGTGCCGCCGTCTGCCATGGTCGTTGCTCTCGAAGCCACCGTGCGTCTCCGCTCGAGCTTGAGCCTTCGGCGTGCTCCTGGAGCAACGGCGAGTCCAACAGAACCCCTAACTAGATCCCCCATGCACTGGAACCACGCGGCCGCCCATGCCCGAACTCCGGCCACCGCATCACTCGATGCCGTGCTCAACTCCGGCCACCCCAGCCTCTGCCACCGCCACCGTTGGATGCGCCACTCCACCCTCTCCCCGTAGCTGCTCCCTGCGCGCCAAAAGAGCCCCTGTAGGTGGTTCCCGACGTGCACCGCCGCGTCTGGCCTCGCCGGCGTCATGATGCCGGCGGGTTTGACTGTTGACCTTGACCGAGTGGGCCCAGGTTGACTCCCCCTGGGTCTATGACAAGTGGGGCCCGCTCTGCTAATTAACTCAGGTTAGCACTAACTAATATTAGTTAGTTAAACTAACTACTGACACGCAGGGCCCATAGGTCAGTTTGACCTGGACCAGGCCGTTGACCTGCTGATGTCACTATGAGGTCATGCTGACGCAATAATTCCTTTCTGTAATTTAAATAAATCTTAAATGATTTATTACTTTCAGAAAATGTCCTAAACTTCTAAAATTCATAGAAATTCAACCGTAACTCCAAATTAAATAATTTATATATGAAAAATGATCAGAAAAATCCAATCTATCCATCTGTACCATTTTCATGCATGTTAGAACAACTTATAGCTGCTGTTTAGGACAATTCAATTAAATGGCATTTAAATAACCACATGTGGAGTTTGAATTTGAATCTTGGATTCAAACCAACTTCATTTAATCCGGTTTAGTTGCATCAGCACAAATCACATCATATTGCCATGTCACATTCATGCATCATATTGTCGCATTGCATTGATTGTGTTCTTCCTTGTTTGCCGGTAATTGTCCCCTCTCGGTAGACGTGTACCGGCGATGTGATCGATGACACCGATGAAGAGCTATATTATCTTCAGAAGTGCCAGGCAAGCAAAACCCCCTTGTTCATTCCGATACAATCCTGCTCTCTCGCTCCTGCTCTCTTTTAATGCATTAGGACAACACCGATTCATCTGTTACTTGCTGCGGTAGCTGAACCCCTTTATCCTTTGCATGACCTGTCATTGCCACAGTAAATAGATGAAACCCACTAGCATGAGTAGGAGTTGTTTGAGCCCTGTTGTGCCTACTCATTCATGCTTGTTTGTCATGCCTGCTCTGCTTAGAGTTGAGTCAGGTCTGATTCATCGGGGATGAATCAGAGGTGTGTGAACATGTCCTACCGTGTGTGAGCTAAGTGTGTGAACACGATTTGGTAAAGGTAGCGGTGAGAGGCCATGTAGGAGTACATGGTGGGTTGTCTCATTGCAGCCGTCCTCAGGAACTGAGTTCTGTGTTTGTGATCCATGACCAGTTACTACCACACATTGGGTTCCGGTAACTCGACCCCTCTCGACTTATTAATCAACATGATCTCTGTCCAGGAGTTGCAACTAGTTTCTGGTGTTTGTAGGTAGTGTTAGTAGTCTACCAAGTGGCACCCGGTACAGGTGGGCTTGGGACAGACTAGGCACAGTGGCCCGGTGTACCAAGTAGCACCCGGATGGTGGGCTTGGGAACCCTGCACACATCGTTTGGGGCCGTGAGCGACACCCCGGCCGGATCTCCTTGCGGATGGAACCCGAATAGGCGATAAACCTGGACGAGAGACTTGTGTGATTAGTCAGGTCGTGGCCGACACCCTCGCTGGGCTTCCGCTTGAAGGTTGCCGAGTACATGTCGTGTAAACGGCGGTAAGTGGTGAGAGCGTGTGTGAAGAAGTACACCCCTGCAGGGTTAATATGATCTATTCGAATAGCCGTGTCCGCGGTAAAGGACTTCTGGGTTGCCTGTACAGTTCATAGACAAGTGAAAGTGGATACTCTAAAATACGCAAGATAAGCGTGAGTGCTATGGATGGCGTTCTCGTAGGGAGACGGGAGCGGATCCATAGTGGTGTATTGATATGGTGAATATGTGGACTCGTGTGCGCCACCTCAAAAGAGTTACTTGCAGTCGTAGTTCAGGTTAGCCACCGAGTCAAAGCTGGCTTGCTGCAGTTAAACCCCACCACCCCCTTGTTGATAATGATGCATATGTAGATAGATCTGATGTAAGTCTTGCTGGGTACATTTGTACTCACGTTGCTTAATTTATGTTTTTGCAGAGAGACTTCAGTCTCGCTAGTAGTACCGCGTGGACTTCGACGTTTAGCTTGTTACCTCAGCTACGATCTTGTGCCCTCGGCAGGATCTGGTAGATAGTCAGGCTTCTCAGCCTTTTTCATTTCTAGATGTCTGTACTCAGACATGTTAAGCTTCCGCATGTGCTTTGACTTGTATGCTCTGATTGTTGGGTCATGAGACCCATGTTTGTAATATCTCGCTCCTCGGAGCCTATTGAATAAATACTTGAGTCGTAGAGTCATGTTGTGATGCCATGTTGTATTGCACATATCGAGCATATTGTGTGTATGTTATTGAAATGCTTGGTATGTGTGGGATCTGACAACCTAGTTGTTTATCCTTGGTAGCCTCTCTTACCGGGAAATGTCTCCTAGTGTTTCCACTGAGCCATGGTAGCTTGCTACTGCTCCGGAACACTTAGGCTGGCCGTCATGTGTCCTTCTTCGTTCCTGTGTCTGTCCCCTCGGGGAAATGTCACGCGATGAATTCCGGAGTCCTGTTAGCCCGCTGCAGCCCGGTTCACCGGAGTCCTGCTAGCCCAATGCTACAGCCTGGATTCACTCGTTGATGACCGACACGTTCGTTGTTGGGTCATGTATGCCTGTCCCTGTAAGTTAGTGCCACTTTGGGTTCACGACTAGCCATGTTAGCCCGGGTTCTTTGTCATATGGATGCTAGCGGCACTATCATATACGTGAGCCAAAAGGCGTAAACGGTCCCGGGCCAGGTAAGGTGGCACCTATAGGAATACCGTGCGTGAGGCCGCAAAGTGATATGATGTGTTACATGCTAGATCGATGTGACTTAGGATCGGGGTCCTGACAGCCTTGGTATCAGAGCCTGACTGCCTGTAGGATTACCAAGCCAAACTGGTCGAAGTTGAGTCTAGAAATTCTTTAGTTATATAAGGGAATTGATTGTGGGATGGAACGTAAGGCTCTTTTTACTCCTTACACCTTATGCCCTTCTGATCTGAGTCATCTTATCTTTCCTACGGGGTTAAGGAACTAGGCTTTCTCGTCTATCTATCAGGATCACGTGTTACTAATCCGTAGTCCTATAAGATTGTTGGATTTAAGGCTCAGTTCAGTCCCTACTACTTTCGTGTGTTCATAGTTGGTCTCGAAACCTTGCTTTTGTGATGGTCGAGTGGTTATGCCACCATTTTGTAGCATGTCTCAAACCTTTTCTAGCATTTAAAGCAGTTATGATGTCCGAGTCATCCCAGGTTTCTAAATAGTCTGAAGCATTTGCAAAATCCTTTCCTCCCGTTTTGATGTCCCTTTGGGCCAGATTAACCACACTAAACGGTGAGTTGAGGTACTCTATTGCCTCGACGTTTATGTTGGAGTTATTATTATGACCCTAGGTGTCTCAGGGGATCATCTAGTAGTCTAGCCATGTTTTGTGTTCCTAGTGTGATCATTCTGGCCGTCATCCTCGAAAGCATTCCGTGATGCCACTTAGTTAGTAGGCATTTCACTTCTGGGTTTTGAACCCGAGATTCACCCTACTTACTTCATGTTGATAGTAATTGCTAGCTCCCTTAGGTTATTAGTAACCTTTGCGATAGTCCTCGAAGTTCGTGGTATTTCCTTCTTCCAAATACTATGAACCGCTTATGGCAGAAGTTCCTTGAACCAAGAGATCACAACCAGAGTGCTCTTAACGAGTTCTTGATGCTATGTTGTGAATCTGCCAGTCCTTCCTCTTTAGCATGGGTTATCCGGAAGAAATATGCTGAATTTGTTCGGCATACTAATCCATGCATCCACAACTCAGAAAAACATATGTTCTTTTGAGTTGTCCCTCTTTAGTTGTTTTCTGGCCCTTGTCTATCAATTGATAGTCAGGAGTAATTGTGCATTCGTGATCGATGCTTATTATTCTTGTGGTCCGTCAAGCCATTCTATTCAGGATGACTAGGAGAAACAAACTCTAGTACCTCATCCATATCCAGGATTGGGTCAAAGCCGTTGTACTCCGCAGATCAAAATGCTAATCCAGCTTTTGTACTGTTCTACCCTGAAGTATTACCATCTTTCTATTAAGAATATCATGGGAATTGCACACCATCCTATGAACTCTTGATACAGTGATACTTCTCGCCATCATTATTCATTCCTCGGTTCCGTGTTATTGTAACCGGAACACCAACAAGTGAATCGTGATGTGTGAAATCTATATTCCTAGCAACCATGTTGCATAGTGATTAATGGATGATAATCTCATTCTTAGTGTGTTGGTTATGGAATCATCATTCTAAGATTGATCGTGCTACCTAGTCCTTACTTCCGGTGCATTTTCGATCAATGGGTTGGGATTGTGCCAATCCCTTGCTTATTCGATCATATCGTCTTGCCCTGAAAAGCAAGATTGTTCTCGAGTTTAGTAGCATATCGGTGGTTCGTGATTTTCTGAATATCTTCTCGGTAGTATTACCAGGTTGTCCCCAGACCTTTATGTTGAGTTCGTGATCAAGTTGGTTGATTCCTGTAAACCACCCCTTCTCCAAGAATCTGTGTGGGATACCCCTGAGCTAGTTGGTCAAGCTAAACAACAACTTGGAGAGTTGGAAGATAAAAGCTTGTCCGAGTTAGTTCATGTTAAGGGATATCTTTTTGTGTGTGTGTGTGTGTTGAAGAAAGATGATATCTTCATCAATTGGTCCTTGTGATCAATTGTTGGATCTATTATCTTACCCAAACCTTTGATTGAGTATGGGCTATCGTCAAATCAAATCAGAACCAACGATATCTGTAATGTTGTCTTACTCGTGGTTTTTCCTCGAGCATACACCATTATATTCTTTGGTCTGACCAATGCTATCACCGTGTTCACTTAACTATGGAATTCCTTTTAAAAGGAAACCCGGATGAATTGTTGTTGAGCCCATTGACAACATCCTTATCTCCTCCATGATTTTGTTGAACATTAAGCTAGTGTTGGAAACTTGTGTAAGCATTTTCTTCATGCCCCGTTCATGAAGTATATGTTTGGATGAAAGAAGTGACTTCCTTTGATTCACGTGCATTTGATGTAAGTTGCCGTCGTGAATTCGAGAAAGTTTGTTTTTGCTCCTCTGGAATTATCCCAAGTTAGTCATGCATGTGCGAAGTATTCTATGGTCTGATAGACTGATCATCTTCATTCCATATGTATCCCTAGCACACCAAGCCACTGATTGATTTGTTCAAGGAAAACGAGTTGCTGTGCAAATACTAGTTCATGCACAAGATTCCTATATCCTCAATGATGGTTCCCTACCAGAACTCGGTAGTGTTTTATTGTAAGACTACCATGTGATCATGTTTGTCTAAGGCAGTGTGTTCACACATGTGTAGCAGAACCAGCTCATGTTTTGGAGCTTGCTATCGTAGTTCATTTCCCGAGAATCTCGCAATGTCATTTCGTCGATTTGTGTTGCAAACTTTCATTTTTCTTCCTAGACTCGATGAGTCTGGAATATCCTGACACCAACCAGATCTGAATCTCAGGCAGATATGATGGTTGGAACGTTTCCCAAGAACTATAATAATGGTCTCACCGTAACCGGTAAAGTGGATGTCGTGGCTGACACACTCAGCCGGAAGACCTATTATTGTAGTATCTTGATTGAAGAAGTTGGCCACCTCCCCATAAGGATCTCACAGGATTTACCTCCGTAGTCATTCTTTATGGATTCTTGGGCTCCCGAAGTCCGACCTGTTACTTGATGTTCTAGATATCAAACCATATGAATGGGATACACTAGTACATCAAGGAGAACATTAGAAGCGGAGTGCTAAATGTCTCTCGGTCGATCATCTAGATTTTGTTTCCTTGGCCTCGCTAAGGTGGAATCTGAGGAGCTGTTATCTTCCTATGCATCTGCATCGTCCATCACCATTCTTCACGGTAGTAAGTTGTGTTGCCAGGATCCCTGCCACGGAACTGGGTTTGCTCTCAGCTTCCTCGGTTATGCTATAACTTCTCAAACAGTGACTCACTCTCTACTGTTGAGCTTCTTCCCAGTTACTAAAATCATCCCTTGTGTTGTTTTCAACAAGGTATCCACATCATCCATTCTAGCCGAGTGTGTCGTTCTCCTGAACTCTGTCAAACGATCGTTCGTAATTTGCCCTAGGTTGGTATAAAGAGTTTCAATGATCTCTGAATTAAAGATAATTCTTTTTGCCACTTAAGGGGACGAGTCACTGTCCCTAAGGTGTCTCGTTGTCATATCATGGCAACTCAACCCTCGCTATCTTGAAACCATTCACCACCCCCTCAAGTGTGGAATTGTTGTCAACCTAGTGAACCCATGTCATCTGTCTCACTCCAATTCTTCAGATCTATGCTTCGTGTCTCAGCTCGAGAGATGTGTCAATGTCTCATCCCATGAGTTGATCCTAAGTTGTTCGATCTTCGAGAAGATCGATCCTTCTAGAGTTTCCTTTCCTCTTCTTGTCATGATTAGCTGGAGTTCTCAGAGGAAGACGTCGAGACAATGATGGTGATCAAATCAACGTTCTTTTGAAGTGCAACCTGGATCGTGAAGATTTCGTTAGTTGCGTTTTCCCCTTCATCTTACCCTACGCTTGAATCTCGGGACGAGATTCTTGTTTAGTGGGGGCGAGTTGTCACATCCCTAGCTTCTGGTGCTGCCTAGTGTTTGCATCATGTTTAAATTTTTGAACTTGAACTGGGGAAATTTGGAAGCCTCAAAACCCTAAATAAAAGAAGGGCAAAACCCCTAAAATCTCATTCATTGTTCCAAAATGCTCTTCTTAAATGTTTGATAATTTTGGCAAAGGGTTCTGGTCCCAACCAAAATATTGAACATTTTTAAGGACTTAATCTTGGGACTTTGAATTTAAATTATTAGCTATTTGAATTTGAATTATATTCATATAACTAGAATATAATTTCAAATACCCCTGAAATATTTTATGAGCTTTTGGAAAAGTCCATCTAGCAAAATAAAAATATTCAGAGGAGTTTTTGGCATTGTTTGAATTATTTTAAATTCAAAACAGTGGCAAAATAAATTTAAAAATAAAACAAACAGAAAATAAAACAGAGCACATACCTGGCCACTTACCTGGCCTTACCTGGTAGCCCACCAGCAGCCCAGTCCACCAGAGCCGGCCCAGCCCAACCTAGCGAGGGGCAGGTTTGTCTTCAACCCCTCGCCAGGAGGACAAGTCGTGGCAGAGCGCGCGTCGCCGGTCGCCACCTCCTGCTTCGACGTGTCCCAGCCGCCCCCGACCTCTCCAGTGCACCGTTGGAACGCCCTCGACCCCCTCGACCGCTATCCCTTCTCTCTGCTCGCTCTAGCTCTCTCCCTCTCTCGATTTGGAGCACCACCGAGAGCCACCGGAGGGCGCCGCCGTCGCATCCATAGCCACCGGCCACCCCTCGCCCTTCCGCTGAGCTTAGGAGCTCCGCCTCGACCCCCTCTTCCTCCCCACCGAGCCAAGCCCCTCCGGAAGCTCTACATCGCCTCCACGCCATCGTCTTCGTCCTCGACCGTTGCCGATGGTCGCCGCCGATTCGCCGTCACCCGTGCGCTCCCGAGCTCGTCGATGACCCCACCCGATGCGCTGTGAGATCCTCCGTCTTTCCCCTCCTCCCCGAGCTCGTTCCTGTCCTCTAGCTATGCCAGCCGCCATACCCGAGCGCCGCCGTCCGCCATGGTCGTTGCTCTCGCAGCCACCGTGCGTCTCCGCTCGACCTTGAGCCTTCGGCGTGCTCCTGGAGCAACGGCGAGTCCAATAGAACCCCTAACTAGCTCCCCCATGCACTAGAACCACGCGGCCGCCCATGCCCGAACTCCGGCCACCGCATCACTCGATGTCGTGCTCAACTCCGGCCACCCCAGCCTCTGCCACCGCCACCGTTGGATGCGCCACTCCACCCTCTCCCCGTAGCTGCTCCCTGCGCGCCAAAAGAGCCCCTGTAGGTGGTTCCCGACGTGCACCGCCGCGTCTGGCCTCGCCGGCGTCATGACGCCGGCGGGTTTGACCGTTGACCTTGACCGAGTGGGCCCAGGTTGACTCCCCCTGGGTCTATGACAAGTGGGGCCCGCTCTGCTAATTAACTCAGGTTAGCACTAACTAATATTAGTTAGTTAAACAAACTACTGACACGCAGGGCCCACAGGTCAGTTTGACCTGGACCAGGCTGTTGACCTGCTGACGTCACTATGAGGTCATGCTGATGCAATAATTCCTTTCTGTAATTTAAATAAATCTTAAATGATTTATTACTTTCAGAAAATGTCCTAAACTTCTAAAATTCATAGAAATTCAACCGTAACTCCAAATTAAATAATTTATATATGAAAAATTATCAGAAAAATCCAATCTATCCATCTGTACCATTTTAATGCATGTTAGAACAACTTATGACCACTGTTTAGGACAATTCAATTAAATGGCATTTAAATAACCACATGTGGAGTTTGAATTTGAATCTTGGATTCAAACCAACTTCATTTAATCCGGTTTAGTTGCATCAGCACAAATCACATCATATTGCCATGTCACATTCATGCATCATATTGTCACATTGCATTGATTGTGTTCTTCCTTGTTTGCCGATAATTGTCCCCTCTCGATAGACGTGTACCGGCGATGTGATCGATGACACCGATGAAGAGCTATATTATCTTCAGAAGTGCCAGGCAAGCAAAACCCCCTTGTTCATTCCGATACAATCCTGCTCTCTCGCTCCTGCTCTCTTTTAATGCATTAGGACAACACCGATTCATCTGTTACTTGCTGCGGTAGCTGAACCCCTTTATCCTTTGCATGACCTGTCATTGCCACAGTAAATAGATGAAACCCACTAGCATGAGTAGGAGTTGTTTGAGCCCTGTTGTGCCTACTCATTCATGCTTGTTTGTCATGCCTGCTCTGCTTACAGTTGAGTCAGGTCTGATTCATCGGGGATGAATCAGAGGTGGGTGAACATGTCCTACTGTGTGTGAGCTAAGTGTGTGAACACGATTTGGTAAAGGTAGCGGTGAGAGGCCATGTAGGAGTACATGGTGGGTTGTCTCATTGCAGCCGTCCTCAGGAACTGAGTTCTGTGTTTGTGATCCATGACCAGTTACTACCACACATTGGGTTCCGGTAACTCGACCCCTCTCGACTTATTAATCAACATGATCTCTGTCCAGGAGTTGCAACTAGTTTCTGGTGTTTGTAGGTAGTGTTAGTAGTCTACCAAGTGGCACCCGGTACAGGTGGGCTTGGGACAGACTAGGCACAGTGGCCCGGTGTACCAAGTAGCACCCGGATGGTGGGCTTGGGAACCCTGCACACATCGTTTGGGGCCGTGAGCGACACCCCGGCCGGATCTCCTTGCGGATGGAACCCGAATAGGCGATAAACCTGGACGAGAGACTTGTGTGATTAGTCAGGTCGTGGCCGACACCCTCGCTGGGCTTCCGCTTAAAGGTTGCCGAGTACATGTCGTGTAAACGGCGGTAAGTGGTGAGAGCGTGTGTGAAGAAGTACACCCCTGCAGGGTTAATATGATCTATTCGAATAGCCGTGTCCGCGGAAAAGGACTTCTGGGTTGCCTGTACAGTTCATAGACAAGTGAAAGTGGATACTCTAAAATATGCAAGATAAGCGTGAGTGCTATGGATGGCGTTCTCGTAGGGAGACGGGAGCGGATCCATGGTGGTGTATTGATATGGTGAATATGTGGACTCGTGTGCGCCACCCCAAAAGAATTACTTGCAGTTGTAGTTCAGGTTAGCCACCGAGTCAAAGCTGGCTTGCTACAGTTAAACCCCACCACCCCCTTGTTGATAATGATGCATATGTAGATAGATCTGATGTAAGTCTTGCTGGGTACATTTGTACTCACGTTGCTTAATTTATGTTTTTGCAGAGAGATTTCAGTCTCGCTAGTAGTACCGCGTGGACTTCGACATTTAGCTTGTTACCTCAGCTACGATCTTGTGCCCTCGGCAGGATCTGGTAGATAGTCAGGCTTCTCAGCCTTTTTCATTTCTAGATGTCTGTACTCAGACATGTTAAGCTTCCGCATGTGCTTTGACTTGTATGCTCTGATTGTTGGGTCATGAGACCCATGTTTGTAATATCTCGCTCCTCGGAGCCTATTGAATAAATACTTGAGTCGTAGAGTCGTGTTGTGATGCCATGTTGTATTGCACATATCGAGCATATTGTGTGTATGTTAATGAAATGCTTGGTATGTGTGGGATCTGACAACCTAGTTGTTTATCCTTGGTAGCCTCTCTTACCGGGAAATGTCTCCTAGTGTTTCCACTGAGCCATGGTAGCTTGCTACTGCTCCGGAACACTTAGGCTGGCCGTCATGTGTCCTTCTTCGTTCCTGTGTCTGTCCCCTCGGGGAAATGTCACGCGATGAATTCCGGAGTCCTGTTAGCCCGCTGCAGCCCGATTCACCGGAGTCCTGCTAGCCCAGTGCTACAGCCTGGATTCACTCGTTGATGACCGACACGTTCGTTGTTGGGTCATGTATGCATGTCCCTGTAAGTTAGTGCCACTTTGGGTTCACGACTAGCCATGTCAGCCCGGGTTCTTTATCATATGGATGCTAGCGGCACTATCATATACGTGAGCCAAAAGGCGCAAACGGTCCCAGGCCAGGTAAGGTGGCACCCGTAGGAATACCGTGCGTGAGGCCGCAAAGTGATATGATGTGTTACATGCTAGATCGATGTGACTTAGGATCGGGGTCCTGACAATGATGCACAAGCATAGAATTTTTATTACTCTCCACATAAGCAAATTTCTTCTCATGAATAGTAGTGGGAGCAAACTCGAAAAAATAACTATCATGTGAGGCATAATCCAATTGAAAATTAAAATAATGATTACAAGTTTCATGCTTGTCATTAATCTTTATAGCATACATGTCATCACAATAATCATCATAAATAGGAGGCATGCTCTCATCATAATAAATTTTCTCACCAAAACTTGGGGGACTAAACATATCATCTTCATCAAACATAACATCCCCAAGCTTGTGGCTTTGCATATCATTAGCATCATGGGTATTCAAAGAATTCATACTAACAAAATTGGAATCATGCTCATCATTCAAATATTTAGTGCCAAACATTTTAATGCATTCTTCCTCTAGCAATTGAGCACAATTATCGGAATCCTTATTTTCATGGAAGACATTAAAAAGATGAAGCATATGAGGCACCCTCAATTCCATTTTTTAGTTTTCTTTTATAGACTAAACTAGTGATAAAACAAGAAACAAAAAGATTCAATTGCAAGATCTAAAGATATACCTTCAAGCACTCACCTCCCCGGCAACGGCGCCAGAAAAGAGCTTGATGTCTCCTACACAACCTTCTTCTTGTAGACGTTGTTGGGCCTCCAAGTGCAGAGGTTTGTAGGACAGTAGCAAATTTCCCTCAAGTGGATGACCTAAGGTTTATCAATCCGTGGGAGGCGTAGGATGAAGATGGTCTCTCAAACAACCCTGCAACCAAATAACAAAGAGTCTCTTGTGTCCCCAACACACCCAATACAATGGTAAAATTGTATAGGTGCACAAGTTCGGCGAAGAGATGGTGATACAAGTGCAATATGGATGGTAGATATAGGTTTTTGTAATCTGAAAATATATAAAAACACAAGGTAACTAATGATAAAAGTGAGCGTAAACGGTATTGCAATGCTAGGAAACAAGGCCTAGGGTTCATACTTTCACTAGTGCAAGTTCTCTCAACAATAATAACATGCTTGGATCATATAACTACCCCTCAACATGCAACAAAGAGTCACTCCAAAGTCACTAATAGCGGATAACAAATGAAGAGATTATGGTAGGGTACGAAACCACCTCAAAGTTATCCTTTCTGCTCGATCTATTCAAGAGTCCATAGTAAAATAACATGAAGCTATTCTTTCCGTTTGATCTATCGTAGAGTTCGTACTAGAATAACACCTTAAGACACAAATCAACCAAAACCCTAATGTCACCTAGATACTCCAATGTCACCTCAAGTATCGATGGGCATGATTATACGATATGCATCACACAATCTCCAATGTCATCTATTCAACCAACACAAAGTACTTCAAAGAGTGCCCCAAAGTTTCTACTGGAGAGTCAAGATGACAACATGTGCCAATCCCTATGCATAGGTTCATGGGCAGAACCCGCAAGTTGATCACCAAAACATACATCAAGTGGATCACGTTATATCCCATTGTCACCACAGATAAGCACGGCAAGACATACGTCAAGTTTTCTAAAATCCTTAAAGACTGAATCCGATAAGATAACTTCAAAGGGAAACCTCAATCCATTACAAGAGAGTAGAGGGGGAGAAACATCATAAGATCCAACTGTAATAGAAAAGCTCGCGATACATCAAGATCATGCAAAGTCAACAACACAAGAGAGAGAGATCAAACACATAGCTACCGGTACATACCCTCAGCCCCGAGGGTGAACTACTCCCTCGTCATGGAGAGTGCCAGGATGATGAAGATGGCCACCGGTGATGGATTCCCCTCCACCAGGGTGCCGGAACGGGCTCCTGACAGGTTTTTGGTGGCTATAGAGGCTTGCGGCGGCGGAACTCCTGATCTATTGTTGTCTTCGAAGGTTTTATGGTATATGGACTTATATAGGCGAAAGAAGTCGGTCGGGGGAGCCATGAGGGGCCCACGAGGGTGAAGGGCGCGCCAGGGGGTATGTAAAGTATGTGAAGTTTCCTGGATTGCTTCCATTCCAAAAACAACTTGCCCGAATGTTTCATTCCGTTTGGACTCCGTTTGATATTCCTTTTCTTCGAAACACTGAAATAGGCAAGAAAACAGCAATATGGGTTGGGCCTCCGGTTAATAGGTTAGTCCCAAAAATAATATAAAAGTGTATAATAAAGCCCGTAAACATTCAAAATAGATAATAAAATAGCATGAATGCTTCATAAATTATAGATACGTTGGAGACATATCAGCATCCCCAAGCTTAATTCCTGCTCGTCCTCGAGTAGGTAAATGATAAAAGAAAGAATTTATGAACTGTGAATGCTAGCAGGTGCACAAGTTTGATCAATGATAATTTCAATCACCTTTTCTAGCATGATTATATGTCATAACAATAGTTCATCTCATAAAACTTCTCAAGATCAAGTAACAAGCTATTCACATGTTAAAGCATAGACCATAAACTTTCTTGAAAACTAGCAAACTTCATTCTCAGTCATCAAACAATTACAATTCATCTTATTTTCAGGAAGGGTCTATGTCAGAGCTTTGATTTAGCAAACTTCACATACTCAACTATCATATAGTCTTCTACAATTGCTAATACTCACGCAATACTTATGGTTATGGAGTTTTAATCGGACACTGAGAAAGATAGGGGCTTATAATTTCGCCTCCCAACGTATTCACCTTTGGGTGATGTCAACAATAATAGTTCATGCTAACTTACATCCAATTGGATATATATATCAGGATCTTTCCAACACGACGTGCTTGCCAAAGGATAAAATGAAAAAGGGAAAGGTGAAGATCACCTCAACTCTTGCATAAAGTAAAAGACATAAAATAAAAGATAGGCCCGTCTCAGAGGGAAGCAGAGGTTGTCATGTACTTTTAGGGTTGGATGCACAAAATCTTAATGCAAAAGAACGTCACTTTATATTGCCACTTGTGATATGAACCTTTATTATGCAGTCTGTCGCTTTTATTACTTCCATATCACACGATCGTATAAAGCTTATTTTCTCCGCACTAATAAGTCATACATATTTAGAGAGCAATTTTTATTGCTTGCAACATGACAACTTACTTGAAGGATCTTACTCAATCCATAGGTAGGTATGGTGGACTCTTATGGCAAAAACTGGGTTTAAGGATATTTGGAAGCACAAGTAGTATCTCTACTTGGTGCAAGGAATTTTTCGCTAGCATGAGGGGGAGAGGCAAGCTCAACATGTTTGAATGATCCATGACAATATACTTTAACTGAGATGTGAAAAAACATAAACCATTACATTGTCTTCCTTGTCCAACATCAACTCTTTAGCATGTCATACTTAATGAGTGCTCACAATTATAAAAGATGTCTAGGATAGTATATTTATATGTGAAATCTCTCTTCCTTCAATATTCTTTCATGAATTGTTCAAATGACCAATACAATGTTTGCCAACCTTCAATAAATTTACAACCTCTACTTCTTAGATGTGAAGTCATTATTCCCAACGGGGTAAGCATATGAAACATATATAATTTTAGATTTATGACAATCAACTCATTCAACCATTTACTCATAGGATATAAGTGAAGCACACGAGTAAATGACAAACTACTCCAAAAAGATATAAGTGAAGATCAATGAGTAGTTAAATAATTATGTAACTATGTGAAGACTCTCTCTCATTTAAGAATTTCAGATCTAATGTATTTTGTTCAAACAACAAGCAAAACAAAACAAAATGGCATTGCAAGGATAGCCAACTCATGTGAAGAAGCAAAAACTTAGGTTCAACCGGTAGTAACCGATAATTGTAGAAGAAGAAAGGTGGGATGCCTACCGGGGCATCCCCAAGCTTAGATGCTCGAGACTTCTTGAAATATTATCTTGGGGTGCCTTGGGCATCCCCAAGCTTGAGTTTTTGTGTCTCCTTAATTCCTTTTATACCTCTGTTTCCTAAATCTCGAAAGCTTCATCCACACCAAACTCAACAAGAACTCGTGAGATAAGTTAGTATAAACCAATGCAAAAACCTTATCATTTTCTACTGTAACAAATCACTAAAATTATTATTCAAAATTGCATACTAAATGTCTCTGCATATTTAATACTCCTATCCTCAAATAGTATCATTAAACAAGCAAACATATGCAAACAATGCAAACATAACAGCAATTTGCCAAAACGGTGATGATTAAGTGACCGGCGCAGGGCTTCACCTCACCACACACGGCTAAAAAATCAACTTGTGTGTTCTAGGGTGCCCCCTGAACACGTATATAAAGGAGTAAGGGGGAGGCCGGCTGGCCCTCCTTGAGCGCGCCCCCAAGAGGGGAATCCTACTAGGACACCAAGTCCTAGTAGGTTTCCACCTAAAGGGAGAGAGGGGGAAGGAAGGAGAGGGAGAGGGGGAAGGAAAGGTGGGCGCCGCCCCCCCTTCCTTGTCCTATTCAAACTCAAGGGGAGGGGGCGTGTGGGCTGCCCTGGCTGGCCCCTCTCTCTCTCCACTAGGGCCCATCGAGGCCCATTAGTTCCCCCGGGGTTTCTGGTAACCCTCTGGCACTCCGGTTTTATCCGAAACTTCTCCGGAACACTTAAGGTGTCCGAATATAGTCATCCAATATATCAATCTCTATGTCTCGACCATTTCGAGACTCCTCGTCATGTCCGTGATCACATCCGGGACTCCGAACAATCTTCGGTACATCATATCACATAAACTCATAATACCAATCATCATCGAATGTTAAGCGTGTGGACCCTACTGGTTCGACAACTATGTAGAAATGACCGAGCATATCTCTGGTCAATAACCAATAGTGGAACCTGGATGCTCATATTGGTTCCTACATATTCTACGAAGTTCTTTACGGTCAAACCGCATAACAACATACGTTGTTCCCTTTGTCATTGGTATGTTACTTGCCCGAGATTCGATCGTCGGTATCTCAACACCTAGTTCAATCACGTTACCGGAAAGTCTCTTTACTCGTTCTGTAATACTTCATCCCGCAACTAACTCATTAGTCACAATGCTTGCAAGGCTTATAGTGATGAGTATTACCGAGAGGGCCCAAAGATACCTCTCCGAAACATGGAGTGTCAAATCCTAATCTCGATATATACCAACCCAACAAACACCTTCGGAGACACCTGTAGAGCACCTTTATAATCACCCATTTACGTTGTGACATTTGGTAGCACACAAAGTGTTCCTCCGATATTCGGGAGTTGCATAATCTCATAGTTTGAGGAACTTGTATAAGTCATGAAGAAAGCAGTAGCAATGAAACTGACACGATAATAATGCTAACCTAACGTATGGGTCATGTCCATCACATCATTCTCCTAATGATGTGATCCCGTTCATCAAATTACAACACATGTCTATGGTTAGGAAACATAGCCATCTTTGATTAACGAGCTAGTCAAGTAGAGGCATAGTAGGGACTATATGTTTTGTCTATGTATTCACACATGTACTAAGTTTCCGGTTAATACGATTCTAGCATGAATAATAAACATTTATCATGAATTAAGGAAATAAATAATAACTTTATTATTGCATGTAGGGCATATTTCCTTCACAAAACACATATCAAGTGAATCAATATGATACCCCATTGTCACCACGGGTATTCATAGCAAGACATACATCAAGTGCTCTCAAATCCATAAAAGTATTCAATCCGATAAAACGAAATCTCAAAGGGAAAACTCAATTCACAACAAGACAGAGAGGGGAAAACACCATATGATACAACTATATTAACAAAGCCCGCGATACATCAAGATCGTGACATATCAAGAACACAAGAGAGAGAGAGAGAGGGAGAGAGAGAGAGGTTAAACACATAGCTACTGGTACAAACCCTCAGCCCCGAGGGTGGACTACTCCCTCATCATGGTGGCCGCTGGGACGATGGAGATGGCCATCGGTGATGATTTCCCCCTCTGGTAGGGTGCCGAAACGGGATCTAGATAGGTTTTTCGTGGCTACAGAGGATTGCGGCGGCGGACTTCTGATCTCTCAACTCCCCTAGGATTTTTGGAATATTTGGGAATTTATAGGGAGAAGAGGCGGTGCGGGAGGCCACCGAGGTGGGCACAACCCACTTGGGTGCGACTAGCCCCCCAGGCGAGCCCATGTGGGTTGTGCTCCCTCTGGTACTTCTTTGGCCCACCGGGTGTCTTCTGGTCCAAAAAAATCTCCAAATAATTTCGCTGCGTTTGGGCTCCATATGGTATTGATTTTTTGCGATGTAAAAAATAAGCAAAAAACAACAACTGGCACTGGCCACTATCTCAGTAGGTTAGTCCCAAAAAATGATATAAAGTTGCTATAAAATGATTGTAAAACATGCAGGAATGATAATATAACAACATGAACACTTTATAAATTATAGATACGTTGGAGACGTATCACCTGGCAAGCCTGGTGCGGCACTTCGTCAACTTCGTCTTCATCCATCTACGCATGCCCAATGCTGGTAACACAGACGCGTGCTTTCTTCTATGATGTGTCCCCCGGGTTTGGCAAACTTGGCGTGACGCCTTGTCTATAACGTCTTCTTCCCGGCGCACCACTACTTCGACACCACTGCGCCCATGACTAATTCGGCACCTCTTGCGCCCGTGGCTCCACGACGACTCCCTCGACACCGGCCACCCTAACTCGACATCGACCACGACATTCTTTGCATGGCTACCTCAACTACAGCTACACGACTCATGCTCTCGGCTACCTCGACAACGGCACAAAGGGCTATCACCTTGCTTGAGCAACTCGCTGGCTTCCTCTACAGTCAACGCATCCGCGACGCGACATCATCCATGATGCTCCCACTGCGACTGCGGGGGGATGTTAGCCCTTCGGCTACAAATCTCTCCAACCCGACAATCCATGACGCTCGTGTTGTCTGCGATGCTACCGCTACGACCGCGGGGGGATGTTAGAGATATATTCGGGTTACATGTATTTGGTAGTCTAAGATTGATACATCTCCATCATATCTACTTTTCCAATTGTATTGGACTCTAATTTGCAGGATTTGAATGGAACTAACCCAGACTGGTGTTGTTTTCAGCAGAATAGCCATGTTGTTATTTTTGTGCAGAAATAAAAGTTCTCGGAATGACCTAAAACTTCACGGGGAATACTTTTGGAATAAATAAAAAATATTGCCGAAAGAATCAACCAGAGGGGACCCACCAGCTGCCCACAAGGGTGGGGGCGCGCCTAGGCCCTACCCTTCTGGGCGCGCCCCCTAGCTTGTGGATCCCATGAAGCTCCACTGACCTCAACTCCAACTCCATATATTCACATTCGGGGAGAAAAAAATCAGAGAGAAGGATTCATTACATTTTACTATACGGAGCTGCTACCGCCTCCTGTTCTTCCTTTGGAGGACAGATCTGGAGTCCGTTTTGGGCTCTAGAGAGGGCAAATCAACGTCGTCGACATCATCAACCATCCTCCATCACCAATTTCATGATGCTCACCGCCATGCATGAGTAATTCCATCTTAGGCTTGCTGGACGGTGATGGGTTGGATGATATTTACCATGTAATCGAGTTAGTTTTGTTAGGGTTTGATCCCAAGTATCCACTATGTTCTAAGATTTATGTTGCTATGACTTTGTTGTGCTTAATGCTTGTCATTAGGGCCCGAGTGCCATGATTTAAAATTTGAACACTTTATGTTTTCATGAATATATGTGTCTTCTTGATCCTAACTTGCAAGTTATAGTCATCTACCACGTGTTATGATCCGGCAACCCCGGAGTGACAATAGTCGGGACAATTCCCGGTGATGACCGTAGTTTGAGGAGTTCATGTATTCACTAAGTACAAATGCTTTGGTCCGGTTCTCTATTAAAAGGAGGCCTTAATATCCCTTAGTTTCCAATAGGACCCCGCTGCCATGGGAGGGTAGGACAAAAGATGTCATGCAAGTTCTTTTCCATAAGCACGTATGACTATATTCGGAATACATGCCTACATTATATTGATGAATTGGAGCTAGTTCTGTGTCACCCGAGGTTATAACTGTTGCATGATGAATGCCATTCGACATAATTATCCATCATTGATCCATTGCCTACGAGCTTTCCACATATTGATCTTGTCTTATTTACTTTTCTGTTGCCACTGTTACGATTGCTACAAAGCTGTTACTGTTACTTTTGCCACCGTTACCGTTACTTCCATACTAGTTTACTACTAAATACTTTGCTGCAGATATTAAGTCTTTCAGGTGTGGTTTAATTGACAACTCAGCTGCTAATACTTGAGAGTATTCTTTGGCTCCCCTTGTGTCGAATCAATAAATTTTGGTTGAATACTCTACCCTCGAAAACTGTTGCGATCCCCATGGGTTATCAAGACCTTTTCTGGCGTCATTGCCGGGGATCATAGCTCTATTCTCTGAGTCACTTGGGGTCTATATCTGTTGATTACTATGAGGAATCTGAAAGACAACAAAACCATGATCTATCCCTCTACTACGAGGGAAGGTAAGGAACTACCATCTAGCTCTGCACTTGATTCACCTTCTGTTTCGAGTAAACTTCTGACACTTACACCTGCTATTGATCTGATATGACACATGTTATTGATTATGCCACTTCTGCTATGCATGATTCTTATGATGATACCACTTCTTTGCTTGATAATACTGTGCCACTAGGTGAATTTCTTGATGAATGACTTGATAGGGTTAGAGAGAATGAAATTACTGAAACTGATGATATTATTGAAAGTCAAGATTATGATTCTCCCCCTAGATATGAATTGCCTGTTGTACCTGAGGGTTATATTATGGATGAATAAACTGCTAGAGACTTTCTTGCTTGCAATGATAGAGATGATCTTAAGAATCTGTTAGCTAAGCAGAAAGAAAAATCTTTGAATGCTAGAATGCAATATGACCCTAAGTTTGCTACTTCACCTATCTGTGTTACTGATAAGGATTATGAATTCTCTGCCGATCCTGAGTTTATTACTTTGGTTGAATCTGATCCTTTCCATGGTTATGAATCTGAAATTGTTGTGGCACATCTTACTAAATTGAATGATATAGCCACCCTATTTGCTCATGAGGAAAAAATTTGCTATTACTATATTCTTAAGTTGTTTCCTTTCTCATTAAAGGGTGATGCTAAGTTATGGTTTAATTCTCTTGCTCCTGGTTGTTCACGTAGTCCCCGGGATATGATTTACTACTTTTCTGCAAAATATTTCCCTGCTCATAAGAAACAAGCTGCCTTACAGGAAATATTTAACTTTGTGCAAATTGAAGAAGAGAGTCTCCCACAAGCCTAGGGGAGGCTTCTCCAATTACTTAATGCTTTGCTTGATCATCCTCTCAAGAAAAATGAAATACTTGATATCTTTTATAATGGACTAATCGATGCTTCTAGGGACCACCTAGATAGTTGTGCTGGTTGTGTTTTCAGGGAACAAACTGTTGAACAAGCTAAGGAATTATTGAATAATATATTGAGTAATGATAATGATTGGACACTTCCTGAACCAACTCCTAATCCAACTCCGAAGAAAATAGGTATTCTATTTCTCGGTCCTGAAGATATGCAAGAGGCAAAGAAATCTATGAAAGAAAAAGATATTAAAGCTGAAGATGTTAAGAATTTACCGCCTATCAAAGAAATACATGGTCTTGATAACCCGACACGGTATGTCGATCATCCTTGGTAGACCCTTTTTGAATACTGTAGGGGCTGTTATTGATTGCAACAAGGGCAATGTCACTTTTCATGTTAATGGTAATGAGCATACGGTACACTTTCCGAAGAAACAACCTCAAGTTCATAGTATCAATTCTATTGGAAAAATTTCAACTATTACTATTGGAGGTTTTGAATTCCCTCTTCCTACTGTCAAAAAGAAATATGATATTCTTATTGTTGGGGACATGCATACCCCCGTTGAGGTAACTTAGTGTTATTCGAAAATTCTCTGGCTTCATGTCATTCGGAAGAAGTTTGTTAATAAGATTTGATCAACCTTGTTAACAGATTCCTTTTGATGAGCATGAGATGGATGAATTTAGAAAGCACAACTTTCTGTACCCACCTTTTACTTTCTGTTATTTAGAATAAATAAAGCAAAAGTAGTATTATCCGTTTGTTTTCTGAATTATCCGTGCAATAAAAAAATGTCACAAAAATAAAAGTTCTCCAAATGCCCTAAAAATTGGGTATGATTTTTTATAGAATATTTTATAATTTCTGGCACTGAATATGCACCAGGGGGATGCACCAGTGGTACACAAGGGTGGAGGGTGCGCCCCACCCCCTGGGCGTGCCCCCTGCCTTGTGGGTCCCACGTGGGTCCCCCTCACTTATTCCAGCACCCATCCACTTCGTCTCCCTCTAGAAAAAATCATCCTGTAGCTCAAACCCGTGTTCTAGCTCATCTTGCTGCCATTTTCGATCTCCTTGTGCAAAGCTCCATTTGCAAAACTGTTTTGGGGGATTGTTCTTCGGTATGTGACTCCTCCAATGGTCCAATTAGTTTTGGTTCTAGTGCTTTATTTATTGTGAATTTTTGCTACTTAGGTGACCCTGTTCTTGATCTTGCATGTCAAAAATTTATATGGTCCAAAGTAGTTTTGGTGCATGATCTAGCCTCTAGGCACTTGTGGGAGTAGTTGCTATCAATCTTGTTGAGTTTGATTCACTTTTATTTTGAGTCACTAAAAATTTCAGAAATTTTTCAGAGGAAGAAAAATGTTTAGGAAGATTTACCAAGGTGGTTCCTCGAGGAAACAAGCCCCAAGGCTTGCGATATGTGAGCCGGATCTTGAACCACCAAGGGAAGCTCAAGTACAGCCTTGTGAATGGATGTTAGATCAATTCATGGTTCATGCAGGTTTCAAGGAGGAATTTGACGCGTACGTACAAAATGCTAATCTCAAGGACTTCATTTTAGATAAATGCAAGCAATACTATCACCTCACCGATTCATTTGTGCGAAGGTTTGAGTTTACATCTCAATGCAATACGCATACTGTTTTGTTTGATCTTATGACAAATCTTATACCATGGACCTAGATGATTTTAATGAAGCATGCAAAATCCCACAATGGGGCATCATTAGTGAACCCCATTAGACTGGGTATAATGATTGCCTTGCTAGCATCACTATGGGAGAAACTAGAAATATTACACAAGCTACCATGGGGAGCATTCGTTTTCCTGGCATACATTATTTTTCCCTCTTTATAGGTAGATGCATTAACGGTAAGCATGAGCATAGCCACCTTTGCATTCTAGATCTTAGTGTCCTCAATTGTGCAGTGTTGGGTGATAAGCGATATAACTTGGGGGTTATTATTGCGAGGAGGTTACATCTTAATGCTAAGGATGGAGATCTTTTTGGTGGGATTTATGCCACCCGCTTAGCTAATTATCTTGGAGTACCCATAAAGGGGAATGACATTGAATTACCACCTGCTTTTCTTGATTATAATGCTTTGGTTCGCTACCAGTTTCTTGTGAGGAACGAGCAGTCCCTCTTGTACTGACTAATCTTTGACAGACAGCGTGTTGTCCATATTACCCTTCCTGCTCCTGCCTTCTTCAACTTTCAGTTAAAAGGGAGATATTTTATAACTAGGGAGGAGGCAAACGAGTATGAGAGAGAGGTGGAGGCCGCTCGCCTCCATGTTGCAGCCCTTCAGGCCAGCCATGGCCGTAAACCAACTTAGGCCAAAGGCCTAAGCTTGGGGGAGTATATATTTCTCACTGATAATACATTCATGTTCACACACTCATTCTAGTTGTTGGTGTTCATACTTTTCATTGTAATATCCATGTTAGTTTATTTCCTTTTTCTTGCTTTCTTCTTGTGTGTTCGAAAAGCTTTGAGAAAACCAAAAAAAATAGTTGTAGTTTAGTTTGCGTTCCATGTTTATGTAGTAGTACTATTGAAGAAAAACCAAAAAGATTTCTCATTCTTCTTTTGCTTGTTGGGAGCTTTCCCATGTAAATAGTTTTTCTTGTTCTACCTTCTTCAGAAAAACAAAAAACTCCAAAAAGATTTCAGTGTGTTTCTTTGAAATTCATTTCTTTTCTTTGGGGGTCGAGAGGAGAAGACCACGATGAAAATGTTGATTGGCTCTCATATGCATTATTGTTGATCTAACAAAGAGCCCATATTACCTTGTATTCTCCTTTGAATAAATGTTTGCAGACTTAATCCAGTACACGTGCACTACTATTATTATTATTCACACCATTCGTTCGTGCAAGTGAAAGGCAATAATGACGATATTTTATGAAATGATTGAGATGAGGAAAATCTGGTATGAACTCGATCTATCTTGTTTTCATAAATATGATTAGTTCATCGTTCCTGATTCAGCCTATTATGAATGAAACATGTTTGCAATGACAATTAGAGATTATAGTTACTCATGCCATGCTTAATTAGTTAGGAGTTTATAATGTTTTACCTTGCGTGCCAACATGCTATTAAAATGGTTTTGATGTAGTATGATAGGATGGTATCCTCCTTTGAATGATTTCAGTGACTTGACTTGGCACATGTTCACGCATGTAGTTGAAACAAAATAAACATAGCCTACACAATATTTATGTTCATGGTGATTTATATCCTACTCATGCTTGCACTCATTGTTGGTTAATCTCAATGCATGTTTATGAGTGTTGTCGCTCTCTAGTTGGTGCTCCCCAGTCTCTTTCTAGCCTTCACTTGTACTAAGCGGGAATACTGCTTGTGCATCCACTTCCATAAACCCAAAGTTGTTCCATATGAGTCCACCATACCTACCTATATGTGGTATTTACTTGCCGTTCCAAGTAAATTTACATGTGCCAAACTCTAAATCTTCAAATGATAATTTGTTTTGTATGCCTGAATCGCTCATGTAGCGACTGGGGGCTATCAGTATCTTCCATGCTAGGTGGGTTATTCTCATGACGAGTGGACTCCGCTCATCATTCACGAGAAAATGGCTGGTAACTGGGATGCCCAGTCCCATGCTCAAACCAAATCAAAATAATTGCAAAGAAAATTCCCCCGGGATTGTTGTTAGTTGGACGGTACCGGTTGTTTTGGACCAGCCGTGGAGTGTGCTTGTTGGTGGTGGGGGAGTATAAACTTTACTATTTTGTTTGGGAACTACCTATAATGTATGTAGTATGGAACATACTGAGATCTCTTGGTTGTTGTGTTGACAATGAAAGTATACCGCTCAAAATATTATTCATCTCTGTTTTAAAAACCCGAGCTCTAGCACCTCTGCAAATCCCTGCTTCCCTCTGCGAAGGGCCTATCTATTTACTTTTATCGCTGAGTCATCATCCTCTTATAAAAAGCACCAGTTAGAGAGCACCATTGTCATTTGTATGCATTGTTTTTAGTTGATACTGAGTATGACTGGATCTCTTTTACCATGAATTACAATGTCTAGTCAATCCTTGATCTTCAGGGGTGCTCTGCATTTATGTTTTGCGGTCTCAGAATGGGCTGGCGAGATACATCTTGTTATATCATATCATGATTGATTTGAGAAAGTCTTGTCATCCGAGATTTATTATTATTGCTCACTAGTTGATTATGCCATTGATATGAGTAAATGTGAGACCCAAATGTTATTGTGAATATCATTAGTTCATGATCTTTGCTGAAAACTTGAATGCTGGCTATACATATTTGCAACAAGAGCGAACAAAGTTTGTAAAAGTTTTTCTTTATCACTTTTAGTTTATCAGCTGAATTGCTTGAGGACAAGCAATGGGTTAAGCTTGGGGGAGTTGATACGTCTCCATCGTATCTACTTTTCCAAACTCTTTTGCCCTTGTTTTGTACTCTAATTTGCATGATTTGAATGGAACTAACCCAGACTGACGATGTTTTCAACAGAATTGCCATGGTATTATTTTTGTGCAGAAATAGAAGTTCTCAGAATGACCTGGAATTTCACGGGGAATACTTTTGGAATAAATAAAAAATATTGGCGAAAGAATCAACCAAAGGGGACCCACCACCTGCCCACAAGGGTGGGGAACGCGCCCTATCCCCCTGGGCGCGCCCCCTGGCTTGTGGGTCCCACGAAGATCCACCAACCTCAACTCCAACTTCATATATTCACGTTCGGGGAGAAAAAAATTAGAGAGAAGGATTCATCACGTTTTACGATACGGAGGTGCCGCCGCCTCCTGTTCTTCCTCGGAAGGCAGATCCGGCATCCATTTTGGGCTCCGGAGAGGGGAGATCGACACCGTCATCATCATCAACCACCCCCATCACCAATTTCATGATGCTCACCGCCATGCGTTAGTAATTCCATCATAGGCTTGCTGGACGGTGATGGGTCGGATGAGATTTACCATTTAATCGAGTTAGTTTTGGTAGGGTTTGATCCCTAGTATCCACTATGTTCTGAGATTGATGTTTCCATGACTTTGCTATGCTTAATGCTTGTCACTAGGGCCTGAGTGCCATGATATCAGATCTGAACCCTTTATGTTTTCATGAATATATGTGTGTTCTTGATCCTATCTTGCAAGTTATAGACACCTGCTACGTGTTATGATCCGGCAACCCCAGAGTGACAATAGTCGGGACACTTCCCAGTGATGACCGTGTTTGAGGAGTTCATGTATTCACTAAGTGCTAATGCTTTGGTCCTGTTCTCTATTAAAAGGATGCCTTAATATCCCTTAGTTTCCAATAGGACCCCGCTGCCACGGGAGGGTAGGACAAAAGATGTCATGCAAGTTCTTTTCCATAAGCATGTATGACTATATTTGAAATACATGCCTACATTATAATGATGAATTGGAGCTAGTTCTATGTCACCCTAGGTTATAACTATTGCATGATGAATGCCATCTGACA